>NC_056741.1:1419961409-1419981409 GCF_019279795.1 Protopterus annectens
GGATTATAGCCATTTGCACTTTACAATTTTTGGTGGTCCCAGCATAGACTACATTCTGTCTGTGTGTAAGGTAGACTTAGCAATTCAACAATGTCACTCCCTCTGGTGAAACCCTGCCTGTGGTGTGAGTAGCGGTGCTCTGCTCACTCCTGGGCAGCTTTTTATGACATACATTGACAGCACTATATAATACCATATTTGCTCTTGATTCCCTTCACATCCCTTGTGTATGCTTTATTGTTACGATGTTCACTCATAATACATACATATATATATATATATATATATATATATATATATATATATATATATATATATATAAAAATATACATTTCATGTATGTAGATATATATCTATATACACATATATATGTGTGTGTGTGTGTGTGTGTGTGTGTGTGTGTGTGTGTGTGTGTGTGTGTGTATATATATATATATATATATATATATATATATGTATTACATCTGTACATACAAAATTACATTTCCTATGCTGGGAGCTGCTTACACCCATGCAGGTGCACTTGTCTATGCTTAATGAGTGTTACATATTTTTACTGACACTTATTTGTGCTTACTTGTGCCTTATTCATTATGACAGCACCACTTCGATTGAAGGGATCTGGTTAATAGTCCCATGCGATACACACATTCACTTTTGCATGTTTAAATGTCAGCTTTACAGCAGAGCGACATTCATTCCACAAGGAAAATGATATGTGCTATAGTCGAACTTGAACCGTGAATGCCTGTTCGTTAGGCGGATGTTCTAACCACTACACTCCTGGTGTTCTGCTTCATTTACATGTATACCCATGGTTCATAGTTACCTGAACACACGCCTGGACTCTTCACTTACAGAGCAGGCATCCATTTTCCTGTTGGGAAAACTGCACTACTACACATGCGCCATTCCCTTCTGCTCTGGACCCGTGCCACATGTTGACTCACTCCGAGTATATTCAGACCTCCAAAGCCTACAGTCCTGGCACATGCATGTGTTTGATTGTCAGGGTGTTCATGTTGTCATCCGGGTTTAGGCTTGTTTGACTGGGGACCGAGACTGCCCTGTACCCGTTTGAAAGTCAGGTTTAGCACATGGACAAGGTTACTCCCACTGTTATCATCCTACCTGTGGTTAGAGACGCAGGGATTTTGGCCACCTCTGGCCAGCTTAATATGTCAGCACTAGATAATACGAGTGTTCCGCTGCTATATTCCTTTGCATTTGTTATGAATGCTGTCTTGTTCCCATGTTCGTTCTGTATAAATATATCTATATATATATATATATATATATATATATATATATATATATATATATATATATATATATATATATATATATATATAGTTGCCACCCTTTCAAATGGCCAAAGTGGGACATACTTGGTACAAATGTCAAGATTTTGCAGGCTGACACATACCCACAGTCAGTACAAAGGACAGAACCTCACTTTTATGCCTAATTGACAGCTTATTCTTGTAGCATTTTAGTTGCTTATTCAGTTTCTTATGACATTTAGGTGTTTCATATACAGAATAACTGTTTTATGCAACTATTACATAAATATAGGACATATTTTTGTCATTAAATCTCAGGACATCTGCCATTTGACACCAAGTGTACAGGACACAACTGCTCAAAAACTGTCCCTCTCAAAGTGGGAGAGGTGGTTACCCTATATGTGTACATATATATATATATATATATATATATATATATATATATATATATATTTGTGTGTGTGTGTGTGTGTGTGTGTGTACGTACGCATGCATACACATCTATATGATTTAATTACTTTGATCACACTGTTGAATGACTGTGCTGTCTGTTATGTTTGTGATAACATCGACGTTAGGTATAACTGCCGTGGCTTAGTGGTAAATCACATTGATTGTGATGTGTAGGGTCCTGGCATCGGGCCTGGCCGACACGGTATATTGTGTTGCTGGGCGGAACAAGGGCCGTTGGACAAAGGATGAGTACAACACTTTTCAGCTGTGGTTTTCCGTTTAACTGACAATTCACGTCACGCAAAATCCTTCTACATTCTTACTGTGATATGTCACCCCACTTCACATTTCATTGGTATTATATTGTTATACAGCATAAAATTAGCAAGATATGCTCGTATACAGATTACGCATCATAAATGGTGTGTGCTGCAGTCTGCTCGATAGTCAGATGATCTAACCACTACACTATTGGTGTTCTGCTTCATTTATATGTATACCCATGGTTCATAGTTACCTGAACACTTCACTAACACAGCAGGCATCTATTTTCCTGTTGGGAAAAACGCACTAATTGGATTTGAACACATGCGCCAATCCCAACTGCTCTGGTCCCTTGTCGCATGTTGACTCACTGAAAGTATACTCAGACCTCCAAATCCTATAGTCTTGGCACATACTTGTATTTGATTGTCAGGGTGTTCATGTGGTCATCCGGGTTTAGGCTTGTCCGACTCTGGACCGGGACTGCCCTGTACCTAGTTGAAGGTCAGACTTAGCATGGGGAGATTGTTAGTTCTACTTTTAGCGTCCTACCTGTGATTGGGGATGCAGAGGTGTGCTCACCTCTGGCCAACCTGATATAATAGCACTAAATATTATGGGGGGGTTTCGCTGCTGTTTCCCTTCACATTCATTATGACTGCTATATTGTGACCATGTTCATTCTTCATAGGTTCATAGGTTCATACTAGGTTATCTGCCCGGGGGCAATTACAAGCCTAGCCCAATTTTGTTTGGCTTACGCCACCCCTTGATTTGAGTATACTGTGCCCTTTTAAGGTTTAGTTTACTGTGCCTCTGTCTAATAGTGACACGGAAGTAATCCCCGGGACAAACCTACAATCCCCCATCCACTCATCAAGATTCTTCTTGAAGAGATTCAGTGAGGTGCTCTGCCTAACATGAATTGGAATTCTATTCCAGAGCGAAGGGAGCCTCTGGGTTATGAATCTGTCCCTCCAGCAAGTTCTATTTATATCTATATTTATATATATATCTATATCTATATATATATATATCTATATATATAGATATATATATATATATATATATATATATATATATATATATATAGATATATAGATATATAGATATATATATATATATATATATATATATATATATATATATATATATATATATATATATCGGTCTGTACATACACATACATGTACACCTACATGCTTATTTACATTTCTCATACCGTTAAATCACTGCCACTTACCGTCGCGCATACACACTTGGATACCCGCTTAAGTCTAGGGTTGCCACCTTTTCAAATGGCCAAAGTGGGGCATTTTCGGGACACACATCAGATTTTACAGGCTGACACATACCCACTGTCAGTATAAAGGTTAGAACTTTACTTTTTTGCCTAAATAGCAGCTTATTCTTGCAGCAGTTTAGTTGTTTATTCTGTTTCTTGTAACATACAGAAATAACTATTTTATGCAACTGTTATATGAAATATGGGACATAATTATTTTCTACAATCTCAGGACATTTGATCACTTTCAGCAGAATATTCTTTAATGAAAAACAAGAATAAGCGCTTTCATGATCTAAAACAGCTGATCGCTTCTTCAGACTCATTAAAGACAGTTAAAATATTGGTTTTTAAACCAAATATATCCAATCAAATGATACTTTTCTATAACATCATCTAATTAGTTCACTAATTCAAATACAACAAATATACAACAAACGACCTTAAACCCTGTTAAAACAATTTGAATATCCTATAATACACATAACATATATAAAAGAGAAACACATAAAACCATAAAACAATATTAAAAATTGGAACATATTACTTTCAGATTCTGAGCTATAGAATGTATTAGAAGACAGACCTAGCTTTTGTTTTAAAAATAAAAAATATTTAAAAAGATAACTTTGCTATAAATCAACATCTAATAAACAACTAAAGCAATCACAAAGGTTAGGGACCTTTCCTTGTAGGAATTGTATGGCATGTAAATACCTATATAATAAATCCACATATAAACATCCCACTTTAGAATTCACTATTGATATTAATTTCTACGCTGACTGTAGAACACAGAATTTAGTTTACCTTGGTTTTTGCACTATATGTCACGCTTTTTATATAGGCAAGACCAGTAGATGCTTGAAAGAACGTATTCTTGAACATCTCAGAGATATAATGAACAAAGGAGACACAAATGCTTTAGCAAAACATGTAGAAGAACAGAATACAAGACACATTTTCAACTTCATGGTTATAGAAACAATAAGTAATAATAATAGAAGGGGGATATAAAGAACAAGGTAGAAGAAGCAGAACAAAAATGGATTATATTACTTCAAGCAGACAAGCCCCTTGGATTAAATAATGCTGTCTCTCTGAATTTTTTTTTTAAATCTAAACCATTAAAACACTAAATAGTTTAATATTGTTTTGATTGGATATATTTTAAAAAACAATATTTTAACTGTCTTTAATGAGTCTGAAGAAGCGATCAGCTGTTTTAGATCGTGAAAGCGCTTACTCTTGTTTTTTATTAAAGAATATTCTGCTGAAAGTGAAAGTATATCTGGATTTTTCAGCCGTGGTCAACCTGTTTATTTATTTTTTGTCATTGTCACTCTGAGGTGTAAACCAGGGGTTAACCCAGTCTTCTGAACTTTTTTCTGTCAATCTCAGGACATTTGCCATTTTATTATTTTTGGTCAGGACACAACTGCCCAAAAAGGGACTGTCCCTTGCAAAGTGGGACAGGTGGTAACCCTACTTACGTCTGCTTTAAAGTGCCTTAATCACCCTATATCTGACTGCTGCTATGCGAATGTGAAAGGTATATATTCCCGATAATGCACATGGAGAGATGTGCATCACGGTCAGGTATTTAATCCCGGGTCATAGGTTCTGCAGGACCGGCTGGAGGCTGAGCAGGGTTGTGGACAACTACTGTTCATACAACTTGTGTCCAGATATCTACAGGACTGGACATTGTGTCATGACACCAAGTCTAATGTTTAGAACAGATCCTTATCCCATGAGGGATATCCAAAAATTGTGGGGACCAATGACCTCAATTCTTTTGGCTTTACGAAAATGAGTTAGGGTTATGCATGCAAGGGATAAATATCTTGCAATTTTGAGACTGCCTAGGGTGAGACTGCCTACTAGATATGAGTAGGGGTCATTATGTGCAGATATGGCTGCGCCAAGCTAGCAGCCCAAGTATGGGTGGTTTAGGTGGATGTTCAGGAAGGGGGTGGGGTGTGGTGTGCTGTGGAGGGGATGATGGGTATTCAATTATGTATCCAGGTGTGTTTGGGTTAGATGGCTTAGTTCAGGCCAGACCATTATGTGGGTGTGAGCCAGTAACGTTTCTGTACATGTGTATCGCACATTTTAATGTTCATATGTTTGTGGGACTGTGTTCTACAGTATGGCCTGTTAGGTTGTATTGTGGATATAAATGTTTTTAATTTGGTTTTCTTTCTGATTCACCCACTGCTCCCTCATACACCTCCAGTTCACCTATTGTGCATCCGACCCAGTCTCCCCTTGCCGAATTATTACATTACTCATCACTCCCACACCCATATTACACACATATTTACAGTTACAGTTACCAGCCCTACAACATAACGTATTAGCATTTGACAAAATGTTAGCAAGTTATATGTCAGCAACAGTTTAATATAAAACATTACTGCAACTTTTTGTTTTATCAATTCTTCACTTCTAAGAAAAAATGTTATTTTGAGTAGATTTCTCACATGTATACTTGAAGACAAAAGGAAAAAAAAAGAAAGTTCCTTTCTGTTTTCGCCATCAGTGATGGACTTTGACCTAGATTTTCTTCAGAACAGCTCAAGGGGGAAAGCAAGGCAAACAGGAATCCAGTATTCTACCACAATTTCAACATTCTTTTGTTCTCAGGCTTTCTTCAAGTGGTACTTGCTTCATAAATTACCTATGAAAGGAATGTGTTACATAAGAACAAATAAAACAAAATCACCAGCACTTTAATATTTCTAATTGGTATATTACTTAGATCTGATATTCTGTTAACCCACCAATTAACATACTAAGGAAAGCTAAACAAATAAAATAAAATTCTTATTTTACATAATATTAAAATTACAGATTTTATTGTTTATAGTTTGATGACATTCTCTTAGAGGAAATATTTGTTTAACATTTAGAAACACACTTATAAGTTAAGTTAAATGAAATATATTAAGTATTTCACTGTAAGTATAGTAAAACAGCAAAACTAACCATTTATATTCCTCATTATGAAGAATGTTTTAGCTTAAAATATAAATACATAGTCACATATGTTTTGAAGTTAAAGTCCAATACAAACCTTTTACTTAAAGGGCAAATTTAAATCAGAGAATAAAAGTCACTTGTTTTTAAGCTTTTTTCCCCCGGAATTCATCTCACTCTGTTTCTTCAGGGATATACTGTTCCACCCCATGTCTTCAGTATTATTAAGGATTTTATTGTTGCTAACAAAAGTGGATGCCTCCTCCAGTGTGTCAAATATTTTTGTCCCTTCAGAAAGAAATACTTTTATCTGTGCAGGAAACATAAAAGTGACTTCAATAATGTTATTGATCATTGGTAAACAGGATTTTCTTTTATTCATTACTTTACTGGAATAATCATTGTCAAATCTGACTACATGTTCATCTATTTTAAAAGGTGGGCTGGACCATGCTGTTTTTAATATTTGATTTTTTCTATTTTTTTTTTCTAAGCTAGAAATAAACTTAACTATAATTGAATGTGATGGTGAGTGTTTCTTCTTCAAATATGCTCTTAGGGATCCATGTGCCCTTTCAATTCCAAAAGATAGAGTTTCAGGTAGATTTAATATTTATGTAACCATGTTGTTAAGAAGTTTATTATATTATCTCCCTCATACTTTTCAGGTGTACCATAAATTCTAATGTTATTTCATCTCAATCTATTTTCTAAATCATCAACTTTATCTATGAGACATTTACTTTGTTTTAAAAATTTTCAGTCTGAGACTTATCTTCAGTTATTATCTCTTCATGATAATTTAAAGCTTTTTCCATACTTCTGATCTGTGCACTTTGTTGTTTCATAAGAATTTTTAAATCTTCCATCTTCTTTCTGGCCTTTTCTTTGAAACTTCCTGTTTTGTATCCAATTTGTCTGTTTTAAGTAATATATTTTGTATACTAGATATTAGTGACTGGATGTCTATTTTAACACAAGAATCCTGAGTACAATTTATCGAGTGCCTCATGTTGAAGTCTCTTCTCTCTTAAACAAGCAGTTAAAATTCTGACAGGAAAATGGTAGCTTTTGAAGAACTTGCTGCTGTAAATATTTCCTCTGACTAATTATGAATAAAATTAGATAACAAGTATCCCCAAATTTTAATTTTTTGATTATATTTTCTGTTGCAGAAAAGTTTTCATTCACAGAGCTTTCACCAATTGCTGCTCTCAGCCATATCAGCCATACCCCTAAAGTGGTCACTGTTCTGATCTCAGTAACATCTCTTTATGATATGTATTTGAAAATATATTAAAATATGTTGAACATATAGTCTTGCATATTACTGGACATGACAGTTCAAATTTTGAAAAGAATTCTGCTAATATATAGAACTGTCCTTGAATCAAGCAAGTAATACTTTGAAATATAAAAACTAAATGTAAAACAGCTCTAATTCTACAAGTATCTTGGGGTAATATATACAAAATATTATGGTTATATTAGTGTCCACTGAGCATTGATCAGCTGTAATGTAATTTTCTCCCTTTCCACCACGTTTATAAAATCACAGCTGTAAACAATACGTGACACAAAACAATAATTTATTGTGGGCACAGAAGCCCCACTCCTAATATCAAGGTAGGGGTCTCTGCACCCTATAATCCAGTTAAATATAATAACCTCTGATGTCACCATAGGTTGGTGAAAGGTACAAGCCAATAGTTATGATTTTATTATAGTAAAATAAACTCTTCTCATTCAAGTCTGTGATAAAGTTAATAAATGTCAGCATGTAATAACTTATTATGTACCAGATATGATTCATTGAATGTGTAAACACAATAAGTTGATCAAATTAAAAAGAACAATAATAAGCTGTTGCATTTGTTTTCTTTCAGTTCAATGACAGGTCAGGTTGGTCAGCATTAGACTATTTCTATATATGTGATTTAATATGCAAATGAATACAACATCAGCAAATGTTTTATCATACATTCTGAATTGTTCAGAGTCTACAGTAATATCAATATGTACTGCACATGTATTTTAAATGTTATGTTTTTATACATGGCACTGGGTCTGCTTATTTTGGATAATATGATTTTTTATACATGGTATTGGGCCTGCTTATTTTGGATAATATGATTTTTTAATTTGATTTTGTGGAGATGGACTAACAATTGACGCTATCATTTATCCTGCCCAGTCATAACAGCAGAGCCAAGACACTAAAGCATTGTTATACGGTCCTGCTTTTCCAAATTCATTGGCACATCATTATATTCTCATTTGTGTAATTATTCTGTGCAGCTCTTTAACTGTTAGAATATATACTTCTGGAAATAACAGTATATTAGCTGTGCATAACCATAGAGCTTTAAGGGGAATCAGGGATTACAGAGGAAAACAATGAAATAATTGAGGAAAAAAAGAGTAATAACACATTCTTACATGTTAATAACAAAGGATAACAAAAAGGATCTTTTCTGTTAGCATGGAAAAAAGGAAGCATATTGAGCAGATTCGCCAACATAACACAGCAACAATGAACACTTGTTTCTCTTTGATATTGCTGGAGGACAGCCTAATTTATGGGGGTGTGTCACAGGTTTCAGAATGAAGACAGCATCACTGCCACAGAAGGATACAAAGTTAATGAATAATGAGTTCTAAAGGTGGACAAGGCAATGCAGCTGGACTAGCAGATTATGGAGGCATAGAAACTGTTCAGCCTCAAGCAGTAAGGCACATACATCAGTTGTGATAGTAGAAGAAAATAAGATGGAAGTTTTTTGACCTACACTCATTTCCTCATTTCCATTTATGGGTGCACAAGATGCTAGTATGACATTGTTGGCCTAACACAACAAGGATGATTAAATGGCTTTGGTCAGGGATACTTGGATATCTAGTGGGTGCTTCATACCAGAAAGCATAGTCTAATATCGAACCCTATTCAGCGAAAGCTGAAAGCATCGAACATACAGAACAGCAAATTTTTTTCCTAGGGAAAAAAATTTGCTGTTTCAAAACACATACACAACACAATCACACCAAACAAACAGCAATCCACACACATACACCTAAAATCTTATACCTAACCCTACACTAAACTCTACACACACCACAAACTATCCACTTACCTTAACCCAAACCCTAACCCTAAGGTCCGTCACTATTGCACACTCACCTCACCCACACCCTAACCCTAACTCACCTACCCCACCCTAATCCTCACATCCACACAATCACACACTTACCTGACCCACTCCCTAACCCTAACTCACCTAACCTGCCCTAATCCTCACATCCACACAATCGCACACATAACTAACCCGCTCCTTAACCCTAACTCACCTAACCTGCCCTAACCCTCATGTCCACACAAGCGCACACAAACCTAACCCACACCCTAACCCTGACTAACCTAACCCACACTCAATCGCACACTTACCTGAACCCGACTCATAACTTTCCACCACAGCACTGAAAATACCGAAGCAACAGAAATAGACAACCAAATTCTTTCCCTAGGAAAAAATTCGGTTTTCTGTTGCTTTGATATTTTCAGCTTTTGCTGAATAGGGTTCGATATTAGAACATTTGAAGTTTTCACACTTCGATGCTCTAATATAGACCCATGTGACAGAGATGAAGTCCTATTAAAACAGAATTTAAATGCTTTATCTGGAGAACAAAAGGTGGCTTGTTTTATTTAAGATTAGTGATAGAAATGACTTTTATAAAGTTATGCAAACTAGATGGTATTATTTCCATGAAAAGCCTTGTCCCTGAAACTAATTTTAGATTGATAATGTCAAAAGTACAAAAAACAAGCTCTGGGTTTGTATTAGACATAAGACAGCATTTGCGCCTGACATCTATTCAATAGATAATAGATGGCCATCATTTTTCTGTAGTAGTCATTGCTGAGACCAGAACATATCAATGGTGCCACAAATGGATCTCATAAGATCTTATGTCTTATGTGAATATCTGAATGAAACCATGCACATTCTATGGGGGGGGGGGGGGTGTAACCTGAGAAGAAAACAATTCCATCAAATTTTTGAATAGATTCTTTAACACAAAGGACATCAAGTATTCTAAGAAATGTGCGAATGTTAGCAGTGGTGATTAATCATCCATAGAAATATTCTCTTACAATGACTCATCATGACTAGGATGACTAGGAAGTAACAAATAATTCTTGTGGTGGTTTCAGGTTTACTGGATTAAGTGTTTTGAGAATGGAATTAGAGTTAGTGAAATTAAAACTACACTCATAAACCACCTATATATTTAATATCTGGGAAGTGCCTTAAAAAAAAATGTGGAAAAACTAAAAAAAAAAAAAAACGATGGTGTGAAAATGAACAACATTTGGCCTTTTTGCTAAAAAAATTAAAGCATCATCATTCTAAGTATTGAACTATATGTGCGACCACATCCAATCCAAGATACTTTTACAGACATGATCAAGGTTCCTAAAGCAGAAATGATGGGTGATGGGATCTGTATATATATATATATATATATATATATATATATATATATATATATATATATATATATATATATATATCGATAGAGTTAATACAGACAGACTGATAGCATTAATGTATGAAAATTATGAACGACACTGTATAGATTCCCATGGAACACTAGATGATATGCAATATGTGGAATACTAACTAGTTATAGTTGAGCAGAGAGGCAAGTACTAGTAAATAGCTAGAAAAAGCTTATTTGTGGTACACCGCTTACCTAACAGTTAGCAGCAATGGATTACTTAACTAATATCCATGCAAGTTTTGCTGAATACAAAATACAGTGCACTAATGGAATATTACTATTTTAGAAAAGAATAACAGAAGCTGATTACAAAATTACTTAATTAGTTAGCATGAAAACAACAGATACAAGCAATTAAAAACAGATGAAGAAGATGGCAAACTCTTTGAAATGGAATTAACAAAATAAAGCAAGCAGGAAGCTACTGACAGTTGGTGCAGAGGGTTAAGGCAATGAGTTGTTTCTGTGACACAGGGTTTGAGTCCTGCAGCACTCATTTGTGTACTATGTGACCTTGGACAAGTTATTTAACTAGACATTGCTCTAAGGTCACCCCTGAAAAGGGACTGGGCATCCAGTGACCCTAGCAGATAAACTTATTTGGTATTTTTATTACTTTGCCTGAGTTATAAAACTGACCATAACTGCATGAAGGAAATGTTTGCTCTGTCTAACCACAGACATTGCTCTTGGGTGTGTGACTTTGACACACTTACTTGGACAACAGACAGCACTAAACTTTTATAGGTTCAAAGGTTCATATGTAAGTACTAGGCTAGCTACACTTGCAAGTCATAAGCCTAGCCAGTTTTTTATTTTGTGCTTGAAATAGTCTATCCCATTTGCTTATAGAATGGACTTACCCATCCCATGGATGATGATTATATATTACCCCTACAAGAATAACTGGGATCATACCATAGATAATTTGAGGGGATCCATGCATGGTTTAAAGCAATTAGGAGCTGACTCAGTCCATTAGTAGAACAGGGGGCTGTCTTGGGGTAAATTAAATGTTTACCATCCACAGATCTAAGTTGCACTTGAATATGGACAGGGCTGAAGTTTGTTTTATGTAGATGGGAGTCTGTTCCAGAGTAGCGGTATCCTCTTAGAGATATACCTGTCCCTCAAAACTGTTCTGTTGATATTGCTGAAGAGGTTTAGATCCTAGGCTGAGTATTTTTGATGCTATTTGACCTACTGATATGCAGTAAATCAATCAGTAAGAGGTCTGAGGATACCTTGTATGCCAGACACAGGTCACCTCTTAGCAGTCTGTAGGATACAGGGTATAGTGATAGGCCTTTGAGTTGGTCCATGTAGGATATATTGTTTAGGCTTATATCCTTTAAGTAAGTATGTGGGTGTTCCAATTGCTGCATATGTCTGGACAGATACATGCCAAAGGGGGCATTTTATTCAATGGGTGGCCTAATGAGGGTTGAATAAAGGGGGACAATGACATCCCTAGATCTAGACACAATTCCGTTGTTTATAAGCTGTGCAATACAGACTTTCTTACAACAATTGGGCACATGTTGTCAGAGTTAGCACTGTCCTCATAAGTTCCCAAATCCTGAACAAGTGGGTCACCTCTTAGGGGTGTATTGTCAATGTGGTAGTTCCCTGGGATAGATGACTTCCCAAAGGATACAATAATGCATTTTTGTCATTTAGTTTCAGTCTATGATTTCAGCATCAGTTATTTATTTGGGACAAATCTTCCTACAGGATGGCTAAGCCATTTGGAAAGTCAATGCCCACTCCTAGCTTGCCTGAGGAATATACAAAAATTCTGATTCTATGCAAGTGCATCTGCCCAGCAGTAAGCAATGGATCTGTCAAATAAGAGCTCTATGTTGAGTTTTATAGTGTGCTCTAGTGCTCGTAATCCTTGTCCTGTTTTCTATCAGTTTTGAAGAATTGGGATTCCATACTTTAGTAAATTAAAAGATAATGTCTGAGTAGCAGTTACATGACCATGCTCTCATGCAAACGAATATTGCTTCTTCCAGTATTCTTATTATACTTGTAAGACTGTAAACTACTTAAACAAAAATCATGTCCAATATGTTACTCTGTTACTGGCTGATAAGATACATGCCTTTTGTGCTGTTGTCACCAAAGTAACCAAAGAGATGCAAACCAAATCAACCCTCCAGTTGCAGCTTTTGATGAATTTGTACAAGAAAAATAAGCCCTGACAATGGCTTGCTAAAGCTAAAGTGTATATAATGGATTAACCCATGGCAACACTGCACAGGCTGGAATTAATTCCTGCTTAAAATTTCTTTCTACCTCTGGATATATGTAAGGCTCTGCTATAGTTTCTCAGAACACTGGTAATTCTTACTTCAAGGATTTCAAACTGAGGTAGAGATAAACACTTAGTTTGTGCATAAAAGCAAGTGTTGTATATTTTGGTTTGCTTTTTGGTTTATTTATCCTGGACTTTGGTGAATGACATCACTGATGAAAGTGAAAATCATCTCCACTGTACAACTTTCTTAAATGGGGAGAACTTTAACACAGATGTGACATGAAATTAAGACATAAACAATGTAAGGTAGATGGATGCAGATTTCCATTCTGAAAAAGTATAAACTTGATCAGGCTGCTACAGTATTATAACACTTATTATGCTATTTAAATTTGTGAATTTCAGTGCTTTACTATAACAAGAAAACAATTTTGTCTGTATGCATATATGTCATATATGTATACACGGGTTCCTATCACGTCATCGAACTTTTACAAGTTCAAACCACATATGGTCGAGACCATATATTCGAATTTGTAAAAGTTCGAGTGTGTGAATGGAAATTTCCATAGGTGGAGGTTTCCATTCACTTCAATGTGTTGCGATCTCTGAGTTGGTATATTTAAGTAGCGGGGGTGCAGGGGGGCTGGTCTCCCTGCTTACAACAGTTTATTTTGTTGTACATTGTGTTTTTTTTTTTCGGTAGTCGAAGTTATGTAACTTCGAACAAAATAATTCGACCATTAGGTGTTCGAAGTTACGTAACTTCGACTATATGATATAGACCCTGTAGAAACACAGATAGATAAATCTGAACATGCTACTTGTGTGTGTGTGTGTGTGTGTGTGTGTTTGAAATGCTTGTATGCATTTGTCATGGCATATTTCTTTCATTAGCTTTCTTAAAACACAGACATGTCAAACACAGTGAAAGTTGCATTTTAAAAAAAACATCTCTCTCGATTGGATGCCATTATAAACTTTGAGTTAGAACTACAAATAAACAATATAGTGGTTGCCCAAATATTCACCCAGAAGAAATAAATATATCAAAAACAAAACATTAACACTTGTCTTTAAATGAAGAAGAATCTACTTATCAAGAGAGAGGGTGAGAATTTGAAATTTGCCCTTTTCCCAATGTATTGTAACAACAATTTATTACTGATTTTTTTTTGTTTTACTCTGATCTTGTGACTATCATGATTGTTTTTGAAATTTTTACTGATAATGTGGTTTATTTTACTGGTTATGAAGATATATCAGTTGCATGAGAGTGGACAACAGCACAAAATAAATATAGTTTGGTCTAATGATCTGATTTTCCATTTCATTTTGGTGCTATTTTTGCTGTTATTTCAAAGTTGAACATGCACTGCCATGGGAGTTGGTTGTTTTAAAGTGGAAGCATACTTCTAAAAGATACATAAAGTTTATTAATATGGCTATGAAGAGTGATTTGTGGGCTTTACCAAAACCTACAGTTGTACAGAACAAAGACACATGGCAGTACATGGAGTTCTGAGACTAAGAGTAGAGCGGGGTAAGTAAAGGTGAGTGAAACAGAAGGAGAACTTATGGGTTGTATGAGTATGGAAGTGGAAAATGGTGTCATCGTAATGGAAAAGGAGCAGCAGTTGGAAGGATATCATTAATTGCACTATTTTCATACTCTGCATTTTTGAGGGGAGGGCTACAACAGGTTTGCAAACTCGTTTAGATTCTGGGATTACAAAAAATATGAATTCACTGCTTATTCATATGGAAAGTAAAGGCCATAGTTGGGTTATTCTTTTTTTTTTTGGATTACATCAAAACCTCTCATGAGTAATCCCTGTATTGATGTTCATTGATACTAACTTAACCTGATGATGTAAAGTCCCAAAAATTCTGTTTTCAATTGTTTACAAGTGCTTGTTATGTGTTACGAAAATTGTTGGCATCACTTTCACTTTTTAAGCTCCTTCTTTGATGGTGCTGTTGCACTTTCTGCTGCTGGTACTTTTTTCCTATTTTAATGTCAGTTTTTATTATTTTAATTTCCTCCTTCACTTACACAAAATCTTTGTTCTAGATGCCAAGATGCTCCTGCCTATTCTTCTGTTATTGTCCTCTAAGAAAGCGAAGAATGGTGCAGTTATAAATGATACCTGTACAGTGGAGCCAGTAATGGTACAGACAAATGCAGTGTGATAGTGTAATATCACTGCTCTATAATAATATTGTTGTACTGGTTTCCACTGTAAGTTTGAGGATTTCAGAAAAATCTTAGGAACTGCAAAATATTAGTCTTTTTAGGAAATATATACAGAATCTAAAACTGCTGTATCTTACACAATTACATTTTCTGCAAGGCACAGTAATGTGTGAATTGCTATACGTAATGTAGTTGGGGGGGTATGAAAGACACAGCCTCTGACACTACAGGCTGCAGTCAGTTTGCTCCTTGCAAAAATCACTTTCAAATATCTAATAGCAACTTTCACAATTTGCTGTTACTTGAACTAAATTGCACATATTGTTTCATAGTTTTGGGACTCATGCTTGCAAATCCCGAACATCCAGTATGGGACTGTCTTACACATTACCTTCAGATTATTTCAGCAAAGTAGCATTGATGATTTATTGCCATATTTCTGGTATAGTTATATTAATTCAAAAAAGTAAATTCCCAGCTTAAGATACCACACTAAAAATTTTGCACTTTTATCCCACATTAACCTTGACACTTCATTTGAGTAATGAAGAACACACACATCTCATTATGCATAATTAATGAAACTATGTGATAATAACAACTAGCATTAAAATCCTAATTTATCAGTGGCTCTATGAAGGGAGCCTAAGTTCAGTGTTGATGGAAATGATTTCATTTAATTCAAATGGATGAGTTGCAGATGGCCTGATGTGTCACTGTAAAAGTTATTGTTGTTAGTTACCACTTCATTCATGACATGTATTCTCTAAACGTTTATGCATACATGTTTTTGATATATCATCATAATATCAACAGCTAAAATTACCATTGCCTGGAGACCAGTGGGCCTCTCAGTACATAGACATCCCTAGAAGAAGCAAAGGCTAAGATTCAGCAAGACCCATTTGATGCTGAGATCTTTCTGGCAACTTATTGGAGCAGCAAAGAAAGGAAAACAATGGCAGTCATAAAATATATAGCTCACATCTCTAGTCCTACCTTCTCAAGGTCAGGCATGATATAAAGAAGAAGAATACAGAACCACTCTCTGTTCCAAAAATTGTTTCTGTCTTCCGGTTTCTATCTATGTGATTTGAGAACCCCCAGTCTATCTCACCACTTCCCAAAAGTTCTATGGGGAAAATTTATTATTACACAAAGGAATTTCAGCAGAGTACTTCTTCAGATCATTGATAAGGGAATACAAATATGCTGCATCGACAACAACTTACGGCCCATTGCCACATGTCCCGCCTCAGGATATAAACAAGGCCTTAAACCTAGAAAATTTTAAAACAGGACGGAGATAGAACAAGAACATTTTCAGCAACATATTACATGATTTTATTTAAATCCATTAATAGTACTTCAAAGGACAATATGCCAAGATAAATAATGACCTTGATAATATTGAACAAATAAATTTCAAGAAATCAATTCTGTATGCTCATCTGAAAAAAAACACATCACTTTCACTATTTAAGAAACCAGAGCTCCTGGAGATCAGCTTTAGATACTGAGGATACATATCTACTCACCCCAACATGTCATTCTTACATGAAATTTCTAAAGTTCCAGACAGGCCCCTTTCATTTCTAGTCTTTATATTATCTATTGGACTGTCACTGCAACAAAACAAATTATAAAATATAGGTTCGCTGTTCTGCACATCTGAAATTTCTACATGTTCTTGTATTCCCACACTCATAGTTTATATATCATAACTCTCTCTCTCTGTATATATTTATAAATATATATATATATATATATATATATATATATATATATATATATATATATATATGGTTCCCCTTCACAAAGTCGAACATTCAGAAACTCGAAATGCATATGGTCGACGCCATATGCTCATATTTCTGAAGCTTGACTTCATGAAAGTGAACTAAAAAAAAAAACAACACAAAAAGTGTTTCTGCAGGGGGGCAAGCCCCCCACACCCCCCTACTTATTTATTCCAACTCCAAGATCGCACTACAGTGCAGAAAGGGAAATCTCCCATTCTGCGCGGTATGCTGTTCCCTGTTCACACAGTTGAGCTTCTACAATTTTGAGCATATGGTCTCGACCATACACATTTCGAGATTGTGGGTGTTCGACTTTGTGAAGTGGAACAATATATATATATATATATATATATATATATATATATATATATATATATATATATAGATATATATATATATATATATATATATATATGTATGGGTCTACCTGATAACACCGACATGCCAAAACACTGACAACGAAATAACCAACATGACAAAACTGAAATAAAAAGTAAGTTCAAAAACACGAAACTTCACATGCCCAACAAACCACATTCCCAACAACCAACAAAACAAATACCTTTCCTGAAAAACACACACACAACACAAGCCCACCAAAAACCTTACAAACCTACACTAAACCTTACATACATAACTATCTATGCACTAGCCTTAACCCAAACCCTAACCCTAAGATCTGTCACTATTGTACACTTACCTTACCTGCACCCTAACCCTAACTCACTTAATCCACCCCTAACCCTTAACTCTATCACTATCGCACACTTACCTTACCAGCACCCTAACCCTAACTCACTTAACCCACCCATAAACCTAAAGTCCGTCACTATTGCACACTTACCTGACCCGAACCCTACCCTAACGTCCGTCACTATCACACACTTACCTTACCCACACCCTGACCCTAACGTCCATCCCTATCGCACATTACCTTTACATGTCAGTGTTCTCAGCGTCGGGATTCTCAACTGTCGGTCTTCTCCGTTGTCGATCTTCCAGTGTCGGTGTTCTCGGTGTCGACGTTTAGAGATTTCAGCGTTTTCAGGTAGGCCTATATATATATATATATATATATATATATATATATATATGCGGGTACCTACTGTATGTTGACAGTCAAACTGTTTGAATTTATTCTATGGGGAGAAGTCATCAAATGAAAATCAAGTTCAAATAGATTAAATGTGAGATCACTAAGTACAGCAATTTTTCCATTTTCCTGGTATTGTCTAATCTTACAATTGGTATATTTAAGTAGCAAGGGATATGGGAGACAGAGTCCCCCATATAGAGGGTGCAGCAGGGTACTACCCTGCAAAAAGGCTTTTATTTTATTTTTTATTGTTTTATTTTTCAGGAAGTCTGTCTGTTTATTCAAAGAAATGGACTTTGGTAATGCTGCCTTTTGATTATTCTATAGCTATATATATTTTCACGGGTTCATAGGTTCATAGGTGTGTACTAGGCTAATGGCTCTGGAGCCTTTACAAGCCTAGCCCATAGAAGTGCCCTGGCATCATGCTGCCCAATGTTTGTTCCCAGTGCCTCTGTCAAGTAGTGCCACTGAAGTGATCCCTGGGGTGAACTTTCTATTTCCCATCCACTCATCAAGATTTCTCTTGATGAGGGACAGTGAGGTGCTCTGCTTGACTTGTATAGGAAGTCTATTCCAGAGCATGGACAGTCTCTGGGTTATGAAACTGTCCCTCCAGCATGTTTTGTTGATTGTGGTAATGGGATTGAGGTCTCTGGAGCATGTGGTGTGGAGGGGTTGGTATTTCTTTAGATGTAGCATTTCTAACAGAGCCGGGTCAGATATGGCTTTGTAAGTCAAGCAGAGATCGCCTCTTAGTAGATGATATGAGACAGAATAGCTGGAGTTTTTTGAGTTTGTCCATGTAGGACATGAGTTTAAGGCCTAGGATCCTCTTTGTGAGGTACTTTTGTGGCCTTTCCAGCTGTTGCATGTGTCTAGTGAGGTACATGCCAAATGAGGCATTATACTCGATGATTGTCCTAATGAGGGATGAGTAGAGAGAGATGATGACCTCTTTCTTCCTGGATGAGATGTGCCACATAGAAGGACTTTCTGACCACAGTGCAATGTGGTGGTCAAAGGAGAGGTTGCTGTCAACCTGTGTCCCCAGATCTCTTATAACGCCTTCAGTGTTCAGTGGGCTCCCATCAATGTGGTAATCTGTGAGAACTGAGTTTTTCCCAAAGGGGATGATAACACATTTTTTGGCATTAAGCTTAAGGCCATGATTTCGACACCAGTCATTGGTCACATTGAGGCCTTTCTGTAATATGTCTACATCACATGGGGAGTTAATAATGGCTCTCAGCTTGCAGTTGTCTGTGAACTTGATCAGCCGGAGTTCATCCATGTTGGCCTGGACTTCTGAGAAGTAGATGCCAAACATGATGGGATCCAAGACCGATCCCTGTGGAACTCCACTCGTGACTGGTGGCAGTCTGACTTGGAGTCTGCTACTTTCACACTGTGCGTTCTATCTGTGAGGCAATTTGCAACCCACCTAGTGAAATAGGGGTTGATGCCTACTTTGGTGAGTTTATCAATAATTCCTGCATGGGGAATGGTATCAAAGGCCTTGCCAGATCGAGGTAGGTTGTATGAACTGCATTGCCCTCATCCATAGCTCTGGTGACTAACTCAAAGAAGTCAATCAGGTTGAGCAGGCATGATATAACTTTCAAAAAACCAAACTGCGTGGGATCTAGAGTTTGGAGATTCCCTATAGCCTTGCTAATTTGGTCCATGATGATATGCTCCATAACCTTACATATTAGACTTGTCAGACTAATGTGGCGATAATTCCCAGGGTCTGTAGTCACTCCCCCTTTATGGAGAGGGATGACTTTAGCAGTGCACCATTTGGTA
>NC_056741.1:1419983909-1420023909 GCF_019279795.1 Protopterus annectens
GAGAGAGAGAGAAAAGAGAGATATTTGTTTTCCAAGTCAATGTGAGGAAACAATTAGTGATGTATGTATCAAGTGTCTAAACTTTGTCCAAAAGATGAAACATCAGAGAAACATTGGAAACTGTGCTAAAGAACAGCATGATGATGAATAAAACTATGTTGTCTATGGTGGGGCAGAAGAAGATCACTGAGATACATTTAGCTAATCTGCAGGAACAGACAATGGATATGCTAAAAGAAAGACTAGTAACCAGTGAAGCCATTTTATCGTGGAACAAATTACACATGTAAGCAAAAAAGTATTGATACCGGCAAATACCCAGAAAATATCATTCAGTGAAATGTAAAAAGAATGGGGCATATTATTAAATATTGCTTAACTAATAATGATGTTTAGTAACTGTTGTGCCTAACAAAAATTTGATTTTAAACAAGCTGTTATTAATGAAAATGTAATTATATTGCCTGGTAAATTCTGTTTTTTTTTTAACCAAGCTATTAGTAAGAAAATGAAACTACAGTGTCTACTAGAAATGTAACTATTAGCCAAGTAGCTAGCAATGAAAACTTGGAAATGTGAACACTTTGCCTTTCAGAAATGTAATCTCTAAACATCAAGCTAATAAAAGAGTATTGAAGGAATGTAGCAACATGATTTGCTAGACTAACAGAGTCACCCTATTGCCTCTATGTTACAACTAAGTTAAATGTACATTATTAGCAAATGGGAAGAAAATGAAGGGACTATTAGAGTCGGGGAAAATAGACCTACTTATTAAGTAACCTCATATCTGTAAAATAAAAGTGAAATGTGGAAGTAATATTTGTTCATGGAGACAAAAAAGAGTACCCTGTAACAGGAAAATATTCAATCAGTTTTGAGTATGGCATTACATTCTGTCGCCTTCATTTCTAACTTAATGTATGCTGCTCCTATTGGTCAAGCTTTCCTCCAGTTTAAAATACTACTGATGTTTGGGATAGATGTAAACCAAGTCAGGGACTCTGTGACTTGAGTAGACAGTAAACAAGAGTGAAGGAGAGCAGGAGCAACCTGTGACCCTATTAAAAAAGCACAGTTATGACTATACTCCCAGGAAGGATTAAGTAGGGCAGCAGTAGCAGCATCAGCAACATTACAGTGTGATGAAACAGACACACGACTGATCTACTATATAAGCAAGAATGGGGAGTGTGTGGGGAGGTCATCAGCAGCAGCAGCAGCAGCCTGAGGTGTTTGGGGGGTCAGCAGCAAGTTTACAAACTACTGAAAACACACAAAGGTAGGTGTGAAAGCTTCTGATGTACTGTAAAACATCTACAGGCCAGATAAAGAAAAAGAATAGGTGTAAAACTTTCGGGCACATTGTTAAAATGTTTGCACTCTTGATACAGACAAAGGAATAGGTGTACAAACTTAAGAAGAAAATAATATGTTACTGTGATTCGAAGGAAGTGGAAAACGTGTTCTAATAGAAAAAAAAAGCTGATGTTAAGTTTTAATAAAATCATTCAGTACAAAACTGAGTTTCTCAGACAATTTCCTTCACTAAAGCAGTGAAAACTAGATAGTGACAAAAGAAGAATGAAAACTGGAACACAGCACTAGTGTTCCCTTTGTAAGGTTAAAGCAGAAAGCTAGTCAAACACAGGACTTATGGCACCATGTACTTAGAAAAACTGAAACTACTACAGGAAATAAAACATTTTTAATGACACATCCCCTTAGAGAACAAAAAGAATTCAAACAGAGTCCTTGGTTTATGTCTGTAAGGTTAAAACATACGGCTGGTCAGAAACAGGATTATCAGCAGTAGATGGTTAGAGAAAGAATAGTTGTGTAAGAACTTACCATAACCTTAGATGTCCTCCTCTTCCATATTACAGTATTCATAACTGTAGGGAGGTTGCTGCCTGCAGCACCAGACATCCAGCCAGTATGACAAAGTCTTAGGATCTGGGGTATATGCGATGCTGCTTGTCAGGGGCATAAACTGACGTTGGCTATAAAAGTGATGTCTGCACATACCCCCTTCGGAAATGACTGCTGCATACAGTAGTACCCCTAGGAAGTAAAGAAAAGTAAGCTTTTCAGACCCACATACTGTATGCCACCAGGCCAAAGGACCCTAATAAATGTATGTGCCTGTTGCAGTGCCCTGTTTGGATGGAGAGAAGGTCGGGGAAGTCAATCCAGATGGAAAAGCAGAGTAAGAGGGGGTTGGAGGGGGGGGGTGCTGAATACTGAAACATGGAAGAGAAGGACATCTAAGGTTATGGCAACTTCTTACACAACTATTCTATGTCATTCTATTCTCATGTTGCAGTATTCATAACTATAGAGACAGTACCCAAGCTTTAGGTATGAGCCTGGGAGGTAGGTTGAGGGGCCTGGTCTATGGGACCCTATAAAACTGACATACCAAACCCAGTTCTGGCTCTAGAGATCAAGTCTAGCTTGTAGTGCTTGGTAAAGTTACAGACTGAGGACCAGGTGGCCGCTTCCAGTATGGAAGCGTAGTCCACCCCCCTGAAAAAGGCTGCTGAAGAGGCAGGTGCCCTAGTAGAATGCACTCTCAAACTGGCAGTTAAATCCTTTTCATGAAAGGAATAACAGGCAGAGATAGCTTTAGAAATCCATGATGATATAGTCTGTTTAGAGACTGCCTTCCCCAAGGCCCTTGGGTGAAAGAAGACAAAGAGCTGGTCAGATTTTCTAATGGATTTGGTCTTGTCCAGGTAATGTCTAAGTTGTCTATGAACATCCAAGGAATGTGGAGTTCTTTCAGAGGAATTTTGAGGTTGAGGGAAGAAAACAGGGAGGTTAATAGCTTGATTCAAGGACAACTCATTAACCACTTTGAAGGAAGGGTTAGTCCTGAGGGGAGACGCTGTCCTTATGAAAGATGAGGTAAGGGGGGGTTAGCCATCAATGCCTGGATTTTCGAGACCCTCCTGGCAGATGGGAGTGCTAGCAGCAGTACTGTTTTCCAAGTACATACATTCAGTGATGCTGAGTGAGCTGGTTCAAAAGGAGACATAGTGAGTTTTTCAAGGACAAAATTAAGCTCCCATGAAGGCGGTATCAGTTTACGAGGGGGGGGGTCTGATAAGGAGGACCGCTCTTAAGAATAGTTTTACCTCTAATCTGGATGCCAAGGGAGGTACCAAAGGGAGACAGGTGGAAATGTCTGACAAATGAACCTTAACAGAAGAGTAATTCAGTCCTGAATGTTGAACCTCACACAGGTAAGAAAGGGCCATAGGTACAGGAATAAGAAAGGGATCCTGTTTTTCTTTTGATACCACCTGGAGAATATTTCACATTTTGACATTTAATTTCTCCTGGTACTAGGTTTCCTGGCCTCCTACAGGACATTGAGTACATCCTCTGAATGTAGGTGTCTGAAGGGGATCAGAACTCTATCACCCATAGACTGAGACTGAGGTTCAGCACCTGAGGGTTGATGAGCGACCCCCCCCCTAGCTGTGTTAGTAAGTTGAATCAGTGGGGTAACCTGTGGTGATTGCCCTTGGCTAGTAGGTGAAAAAAGGGAATCTGTCTTGGCCAAAAGGGGGTCACAAGCAGGATTTTTGGTTTGCCCCTCTGAATCTTCAGAAGGACTTTTTGAATCAGTGTGAAGAGGGGAATGGCATAAAGATACACCCCCACCCAAGAAAAAGAGAAGGCGTCCACCCTCTAAGTCTGTGGATGTGGACCCCTTGTGAAAAACAGAGGCATCTGCTTGTTCTCAGAGTAGGCAAACAGATCTGCCCGAGGAATACCCCACATGTGAATAAGCTCCAAAAACACCTCCCTGTGAAGCATCCATGCATGAGACAGTGCAGGGGTTCTGCTTAGTGTCCACCATCACATTCTCTGCTGAAGGAATGTACACTGCTGGCAGGTGGATGTGCAGTTCTGCTGCTACGGACCAAATCTGAACTGCCAGGCTGCAGAGCGGGTAGGACCTTGTTGATATACACAGGGCAATCATATTGTCTGTGACAACTTTTAAGGTGCCTGGTAGGAGAATTGGGTGGAAGGTTTGCAAGGCTAGGAGAAGGGCCCTCATCTCTTTGATATTGATGTGGTCCCTTTGCCTGAGGGAGGACCACTCTCTCCGAACTTTGTTTTGCTTATTGTGGTTTTGCAGGACTGCTCCCCAACCCAGGTCTGAAACATCTTTGAAGATTTGTTGTGAGGGCGGAGAAATCTGCAAAGATATACCCTGATTGAGGCATATGGCTGCAATCCACCATTGCAGCTCTTTTTTTCATCATGGAAGGAGAGGTAGAGGAGTATCCAGAGGGTGTGAATGTTGGTTCCACCAACTCTTCAACACCCATTGCAACTTCCTCATATGCAGCCTTGCTAAGGGGAGCATGGGTATCAAGGATGCCATGTGGCCTAGGACCCTCCAGAATTCCCTGGCTGATAAGGTTTGGAAAGAGAGAGGGAAGTGTTTGGAGTTAGTGTGTGATGGCTTCTACCTTCTGGCAAGGAATGAAGACTGCCGTCTGGTCTGCTTTTATCCTGCACCCCAAGAAAACCAGGTCTTGGGTGGGTGTCAGGTGAGATATTTCCTGGTTCACAGTGAACCCTAGGTTTGCCAGGGTATTGGACACCATGCATAGGTGGTGATGAGAGTGTGGCAATCCTGGTGAACTATCAAAGGGTCATCTAGGTATGGGTATATTTGAATGCCCTGCATTCTACAGTGGGTGATAACTGGAGCTAGGTACTTTGTGAATACTCTGGGGGGTGTGGAGAGCCCAAATGGCAATGGAGAAAATTGAAAATGAAAGGAACCCATGGAAAAGCATAGGAACTTCCTGTAGCTGAGGTGATTAGGGATATGCAGGTAAGCATCCTTCAAATCCAGGGATACCATGAAGGCTTGGTGGAGAATGAGGGGTAGGAAGTGATGCAAGGTAAGCATTTTGAAGGTAGGCACCTTAAGGAATAGATTGAGAACAGACAAATCCAGAATTGGTCTCCAAGGGCCATCTTTTCTTGGAACAAAAACATTCTGGAGTAAAAACCCCTGTTTGTCTGTTCTGGAGGTACTCTTTCCATGGTGCCTTGAGCTTGGAGATGATCCAAAATTGGGGGGAAGAGATAAAGCTGACTTGTAAGCAGTTGGAGTATCCCCTGAAAGGGAGGGAGTGCCCACCATGTCATAAAGTATCCTTTTTGGATGATGGAAAGGACCCTAGCCTCTGAGGTTATTTTCCACCAGGAGGGTAGGAAAAGGGTGAGGCAGTGAGATAAAGGAGTGGAGTTGGGTAACGGGTTTGATCTCAGTGATGGGGCTCTGTCCTGGTCAGGCTGCCTCTGAAAGGGAGATGGAGTGGAAGCGGAAGGTTGTCTAGGAGTGGAGTGTTTCTTAGATTGCCTCTGTTACTTAGCCTCTGTGGCATTAGACTGAGATGATTGCCTCCTAACAAAGGTGGCCCTTTGAGGACAGTTGCTATGATACCTAGGAATAGGAGACACTAACAAATGTTTCAAATTTTGTAACTCCTTGCCCTTTTCCTGTAGGGATTTAAGGAGCTCTGCAGAGACTGCACCAAAAAAGGCCTTATTATCAAGTGGTGCATCCAGCAATTTGGTTTGGACATCCATGGGAAGGGGCTATAGCCTCACCCAAGAATATCTTCTCAGGACAGAACCTGAGGCTGCAGATTTGGAAGATGCCTCTACCACATCATAACTGCACTTGGAGTGTCTGGTCACCTGAGAGGCAGTAGATAGCAAGGCAGAGAGCTGTGACTTAGCAGGAGAGTCTGGCACATCTGGAATCAGTGCAGAGGCTTTTGATAGGGTATTTAATACAAGCTTAGCCATGTAAGTTTGATAATTTAAGGCTCTGATGGCTAGAGTGGAAGAAGTATACACTTTCTTTCCTAGTCTATCCATAAATTTGCTGTCCTTGTCAGTGGGAAGCAGAGAGGCAGAAGGCAGCTGTCTGAATGATTTATCTGATGACACTGCTATAACAGAAGGGTCTGCAGAGGGGTTCTTGAATAAGAATTGTGTATCCTAAGGAACTTTATAAAACCTATCTTGACATTTGGAAGCTGGGAGTTGAGAGTCAGGGGTCTGTGATGCAGCTAGGAAGGCATCATGAAAGACTGGGAGCAGGGGGGACTGCAGATGGAGATGGCTGGTCCATCTGCAGTAATTCAAAGTATCTCTTTTTTGTTTCAGAAACATCTGAGGCCTGCCACTTAAAGTGTTCTCTCATAAGAGAAATGGTGTCTCCAAAGGAGAATTCTTCCCCTGGAGATTCAGTCCTCCTTCTCAGGGGTAGTGGAGTCCTTGGGGGATTCAATCTGGGAACAAAAGGTAAGTGATTCATCAGAGGAAGAGAGTTCTTCTTCTTTTGAATCCTCTAAGGCCTGCACAGGTGTAGGGGCTGGTTGTGGTATCTGAGACTGGAGGGATTAGAAGGTCCTGAAAAGATTTTGGGAAAAAACGTCCCATCCAGGAGCTGGTTCAGCTTCTGTATATTCTCTATGTTTTAATTTCTGTTCCTCTTTAGAGAAGTAGAAGGATGCATCATTTTAGATGCCGATGCCTGGAAGGATGGAAAGGCTGGAGTAGGCCCCTCTGATGTTGCAAGCCATGGCTACCCCTCACCATCAGGGGCTGATAGCTGACCAACCTCAAAGGATGTACTCTGCATTTCCACCAAACTGGCTTCCACCATGGTTCCCGGTTCTAGCTGTGAAATGGGCATCCGATGAGACCCTTAGCTAACATCCATCTCAAGAGTCTCACCAGACTCCTGAGGTGCAGCATGGGTGTCAGGCCTAACTTTCTTGGCCTCCTTCCAAGGCGCTCCTCAGAGGTACCTACCTCACCCTCCATGCCTAACACTAGATGCCAAAGCCTCTGGTTTTCTAAATAAAGTTTTAAGGCAGCCAGATGGCTGTGAAGCATTTTTGATAAAAAGACGTGCAGATGTTGAAAGACATATGATAGTGGCCTTCACCTAAACAGAATAAGCACTTGTTAGGTGTGTCCTTATGTGGAATTTGTCTTCCACAAGCACACTTCCCCTTCCTAGCTGACATGTACATTTGAAAAGCTATAAGAAAGGCAACAGAAAACCCCAAAAGGGTACTTACTTGTATTGAACAGCTGAAACAAATGAATGATCTGATTCCTGGAGCTGGCAATAGGAGGTCCCTAGATCACTGTGACAGAAAAGTTCTGAAGGGGCTATGTGCAGACGTCACTTTTATAGTCAATGTTAGTTTATAGCTCTGACAAGCAATGTAGCACGTACCCCCTGCTCCTAAGACTTTGGTATACTGGCTGGATGTTCGGTGCTGCAACCTCCCTACAGTTATGAATACTGCAACATGAAAACAGAAAGACATACAGAAGTTATTAAAGCAAAACTTAAAGACTTGCCAAAACCAAAGGACAGGAGAATCACTGGCATATGCATAGCTTTTGTAGATAAAAATACAGGGAGAATCACCTACAACTGTATTTTAGGTGATGGGGCTATACTAATTTATTTGCAGATAACACCCAATTAGGAGGATGATGCTTTAATCAGGGTCAGAGAAAATATAGCCAACATAGAGGGAACTCATCTGGATGGAGCTATCCCATATCCATGAGCTGAGGAGTGACTTACTATACACAGGAAGAATAAAGAAAGAGAAGTAGTATGAAGCCATTTTAGAACTCTTGTGATTATGAAGCCATTTTAGAACGCTTGTGATTATGAAGACATTTTAGAACTCTTGTGATTAGGAAGACATTTTAGAACTGTTGTGATTAAACTTTCACATTTTAGAACTCTTGTGATTAAACTTTCACATATCTCGGTCATATTTTGGAAAAGTAAGCAGGGATGGACAAAATTGCAGCTAGAATTTTAACAAAATTTTTATTGACCTGTTATAATGCAAGACATAATGAATTTTTGTGAAACATACCCAGAATGTCTAAGACTGCATCACACCCTGGGTTTAGAAGTTCGCTGATACCTACAGTTAATGTTTAGGTCCCACTTCAGTTGATAGCCAGCAATACCCAACTGGATCTTGTAGATCCAGTAGTAGAGGTTAACAATGCCTGTCAGTAAATTCTGGTGATTATTGACTTTGCTAAAACAATTTGCTGAAGTACTACAACTGTGAAATGTCAATGATAATTCAATAGGCAAAGAGCTTGTGTTACATTTCTCCATGGCAGGTATACCCAAAGAAATACTCAAAAATAAGGAAACCACATTTACTTCAATGGTAATGCACCAGTTTTGCCAGTGTTTTAAAATAAAATAATTGAAAATGCCAGTGTAGCACCCTCAAAGTGATAGGTTAGTGAAGAGCTTTAATAAACCTCTGAACTCTATGTTAAACAAGTTCATATAATTTAATTTCTGACTTTTTGCTGTAAGAATGGTACTCCTAGCTTCAACAGTGTTTACCCCATTTTGAGTTAGTATATGGGAAACATCCCCAAAGGTTCCTGAGCATGGCTAAAATCAGTTGGGTGGAAGATAGGCACTTTTATTATGGTATGCACATTTTCAATAAAGTGTATATCATATTTCCTTATTTGCACTGCTGTGTAGTTTGCACATATCCATTAAGCATGTATCATGACCCATTACTTGTGTCATGCACTTGTATTTGCACTGCATTGTGGTGCACACATCTCAGCTATGGATATATAATGCCTCCTTATTTGTGCTGCATCTTCTGTGCACAATGCACTTCTTCATTAAGCATTGTGTATTTTCACCAATAAGAACATACCATGCACTTCTATTTGCATTGCACAATTATTTGCAAATTTTCACTAAGTGAATATCATGACATATTTGCTTGTCATCTTAGTGTGCATCTTGCCAGTAAACACGTTATGCCACTTAATGCAGTGCACTATGGTCTGCACATGTCCACAAAATATAATAACATTAATTTCATTTTTCATATATCCACTTTTCCAAAGAGAAAGGTATCATTCCACACTAATGGAACGCATATATTCACAATACTTGTTTATGATAATTAATTCTTACACATTATAAACTTTACTGCTTTTGATTCCCTTGAGTTCTCCATTTCCTATCTCAGTTCTGATTACTTATCATACATTTTGTTTACTTTTCACCCATTGTGTAACAGTTTAATGAACAGAGGTTATGCTAATGAAATGTAGGGTGTGCATCTGTGCGAGTATCATCTGCTACCTTATTGCTTATGTCAGCTTTAGAGGATAGTTCTTCATTTTTCTGTTCAAGTCAGGTGCTGCTTCTACTAAAACTATATTTTCTGGTGTTAAAACAAGGCTTACAGCATTAGTGTGTCATTCTCAGGACCACATTTGCTAAAAAATTCTGCTTAAGCAGCGTCAGTGGTGTAATAGGTAGCACACTTGTCTTAGGTACAGAAGTCTATGGGTTCTATCCCCACACAAGGGAGAAGAATTGCTGACACTGTAGTGTGGCATAAGTGGGTGCTGTACTCATGAGTGTGTTGTCCTTCAGATAAGATGTAACAATGCCAGGACACTGGCAGGTATAAAACACACTACCAATTAAACTAAAAATGATGCCCTATGACTACACAATTCCATGCCAAGACAACAAGAATAATAATGAACAAACTGTTATTTATTGAAAAATTACAATGGTTAATCACTTTCATCCTTTAAAACCTAGGACTTCATCAGAACTACATCACAAAGATCTGAATTGTCCTCAAAAAAGATTTAGTTTAGTCATATGACCAAACCCAACCAGTCAAAGAACAAAATACATTAAATAGTTGGGTCATTTAAATAAATTTCTTAAAAATACATTGTAAATGATATCAAACAAAATTAAGCTAAACAAAATTGAGAAACCCATACATTGAATTGTGTGGACACAGGGCATAACTTCTGTTTTAATCCTTCAGATAAGATGTCAAACTGAGGCCCCGTGTGCCTGAGCTGGTGGTAGCTCAGGTGGATGCAAAATACTCCCACAGCAGTACAGCACCTATCAAAATGAGTAGGGAATGTTCCCTAATGCCCTGGCCAAATCTCTCATAGTGGTATAAATACCACCTTGGTCTTCAGTGAAAAGGGGCTACAAGACTAGTGGGATTAACCCGGGTAAAAAACACAAATAAAATAAAAAAATGTTGTCGTCATCTTGTAATAGCTTAATTATAGGTGTGTTCATAGGTTCATAGGTTCATAGGTTCATACTAGGCTATCTGCCCGAGGGCATTTACAAGCCTAGCCCATAGTTTTGTGGCTTACGCCACCCCTTTAGTATGGGGAACTATACCCATTATTTTGCTGTGCCTCTGTCAAGCAGTGACACTGAGGTAATCCCTGGGGTATATCTGCGATCTCCCATCCATTGATCAAGATTTCTCTTGAACAAGGCCAGCGAGGTGCTCTGCCTCACATATACCGGGATTTTATTCCACAGCATAGGGAGTCTTTGGGTGATGAATCTATCCCTCCAGCACGTCCTATTAATAGCCGTGTCGAGGTTTAAGTCTCCCGCCCTTGTGGCTCTGACGGATCTAGATTTTTTGAGGTGAAGCATATTCATCAAATCTGGGTTTGACATGGCCTTGTATGTTAGGCAAAGGTCACCTCTGAGCAAGCGGTTGGCGACTGAATAGAGCTGGAGTTCTTTCAGTCGGGCAGCATAGGACAGATGTTTGAGACCCTTTATCCTTTTGGTGAGGAACTTTTGTGGCCTCTCCAGCTGCTGCAAGTGTCGGGTCAGATACATTCGAATGGGGCATTGTACTCAATCATTGGTCTGATGAGTGATGAGTATAGGGAGACTATGACCTCCTTGATCTAGATGAGAATCCTTCATGATAAGGTGGGCAATGTAGAAGGTCTTCCTAACTACTTTAGCTACATGGGTGTCGAATGACAGACTACTATCAACCTGGGTCCCCAGGTCCCTGATAACTTCTTCTGTGCTCAGCGGATTGCCACCTATTTGGTAGCTAGGGGTAACCTTGTTTTTCCCGAAGGGTATGACTATGCATTTTTTGGCATTTAACTTTAGGCCATGGCTCTGGCACCAGTTATCCGTTTCTGTGAGACCCTTCTGAAGGATATCTGTGTCAGATGTGTTTTCTACTATGGCGCCCAGTTTGCAGTCATCTGCAAACTTGAGAATTGCATACACACACAGCTTTTTGCAGAATTCAAACCCCTACCTAACTATGTTATGATACTTGAGAGAGACGCATTAGCACAGTGCGCTGTTCTATGACTTTTCAGAGTTTGTGTTCATAAATAGCTGTCTGTCCTTCCTGATCCATTTACTAGCAATTGCATTTTGGGTCTGCACTTCCTAGCAGTAAGTATTGTCTTCACATTAATGTTGGACTACAATTAAAACTCACATATGCAAATTAACTTATACTCAATGATTTCTGTTTGTTGTGGTATTCGCTAAATGACCGTGATCCCTGGTAATTTTAGTCCTATCAGCCATATCAGCCTGATCTGTAAAGCTATGGAGCATATCTTAATTAATCTCATAAGTTATGATATCAAAATGTTGAATGGTTATCTTGCCTATTAAATGTTGTCTGTGCTTTCTCAGAAATGTAAAACTTTGTTATTTGTGTACTGTACATTGTTTTGTTTCCATTATAGGATCATAGGATCATAGGAAGTTACTAGGCAAATGACCCTAGGGCCCTTACAAGTCTAGCCAAGTTCTTACCCTTATTTCCACAATCAGCAGCTATCACCCCTGTCCAAGAGGGACACAGGTGGGACTCCCAGGATAAATTTATGGTCACCCATCTAATTGTCCAAACTGAGTTTAAGAGGGCCAATGAGGTGCTCTGTTTGACATGAAGTGGAAGTCTGTTCCAATAGTGTGGTAACCTCTGGGAGACAAATCTGTCTGTCCAGCAGGTTTTATTAATGTCACATACCCGGTTAAGGTCTTTAGAGCGAGTAACCCATGTACCATTTGACTTTCGGATATGAAGCCCTTCCAATAATGCATGGTCAGGGATTGCCTTATATGCAAGGCAGAGATCACCTCTGAGTAGTCTTTATGAAACAGAAAAAAAGTGGCAGTGATGTCAGACAATCCCCTTAGGACAGATGGTGAAGACCATGAATTTTCCTTGCGAGGAACCTTTGTGGTTTCTCCAATTGTTGCAGGTGCTTAGAAAGGTACATAAAAAAATGAGTATTGTACTCAATTACTGGCCTGATGAGAGAAGAATACAGGGAGGAAATAAGTTCTTTTTCCTGGAAGCAATGCTCTTACCTATGAGATGAGCAATATAGAATGTCCTTCTTACCATTGTGGAGACATGGTGATCAAAGGTAAGGCTGCTATTAACCTGTGTGCCCAGGTCTCGCTCCACAGACTATTGATCTGGTGGTTAGCAGGAACATTGCTCTTACCAAAAAGGATGATAATACATTTTTTTGCATTGAGTTTAAGGCCATGACTTTGGCACCAGTCATTTGTTTGTGTAAGACCCACTTGCAGGATGTTGACATCATTTGGAGATTCTATGATCACTCCCAGTATGCAGTCGTTAGCAAACTTTGTCAGCCACAGACCATTAGTTTTTGCTTGTACTTCAGAGAAATAAATTCCAAACAGTAAAGGTCCCAGGACTGATCCCTGTGGAACACTACTGGCTACAGGTCTGCTGTTGGAGGTGGATTCCCCTATTTTAACTATATGAGTTCTATCAGTGAGCCAGTTAGCAACCCATCTAATGATATAAGGGTTGATGCCTAGTTGGGTGAGTTTGTCAATGATGCCTGATTGGGGGATAGTGTCAAATGCCTTGGCTAAGTCTAGGTAGGCTGTATGCACAGAATTCCCCTTATCCAAAACCTTGGTGACTGTCTCGAAGAAGTCCACCAGGTTTAACAGGCATGGTCTCCCCTTGACAAATCCAAACTGAGTAGGATCAAGTGTTTGGAGATTACCTATATCATTGTTGATAATGTCCATGATGATTCACTCTATGGCCTTGCAGATAAGGCTAGTCAGGTTAATAGGTTCATAGGTTCATAGGTAAGTACTAGGCTATCTGCCTGAGGGCATCTATAAGCCAAGCCAGAATGTGTTGGCTTTCGCCGCCCCCTTAGATTAGTTCCCTGTGCCTCGGTCCAGCAGAGCCATTAGTTCTCTGTGTCTCTGTCCAGCAGAGCCATTGCAGTGATCTCTGGGGTAAATTTTCTGTTTCCCATCCACTCGTCAAGGTTTCTCTTGAAGAGTGTTAGTGAGTGGCTCTGCGTAATGTAGATTGGAATCCTCTTCCAAAGCATGGAATCTCTGGGACAGGAATCTATCCCTCCAGCATGTCCTATTTATCGTTGTGGTGAGGTTTAGATCCCTGGAGCATGTGGCTCTTGGGGATTTGTTTTTTTTAGGTGGAGCATGTCCATCAATTCTGGGTTGGACATGGCCTTGTATGTCAGGCAGAGATCACCTCTGAGTAAGTGGTATGCAACCGAGTACAGCTGGAGTTTCTTCAGTCGGGCTGCATAGGGCATCTGTTTGAGGCCAGTAATCCTCTTGGTGAGGTACTTCTGTGGTCTTTCAAGCTGTTACAGGTTTCTTGTAAGGTACATCCCAAATGGGGCTTTGTACTCTATGATGGGCCTGATGAGTGATGAGTAGAGGGGCACAATAACCTCTTTTGTTCTAGATGTCAACCCTTTTGTGATTAGGTGGGCCACATAGAAGGATTTTCTAACCACCTTGGCAATATGATTATCAAAGGAGAGATTACTATCTACTTGGGTCCCCAGATCCCTTATTATATTTTCTGTATTTAGGGGACTACCACGTATGTGGTAGTTTGCGGATACTTTGTTTTTTCCAAAGGGGATGGATATGCACTTTTTAGCATTTAGCTTGAGGCCATGATTTTGACACCAGGTATCCATCTCAGTGAGACCCTTCTGGAGGATGTCTGTATTAGCTGGAGAGTCAATTATGGCCCCAGTTTGCAGTCATCTGCAAACTTGAGAATTGCATACACACACAGCTTTTTGCAGAATTCAAACCCCTACCTAACTATGTTATGATACTTGAGAGAGACGCATTAGCACAGTCGCTGTTCTATGACTTTTCAGAGTTTGTGTTCATAAATAGCTGTCTGTCCTTCCTGATCCATTTACTAGCAATTGCATTTTGGGTCTGCACTTCCTAGCAGTAAGTATTGTCTTCACATTAATGTTGGACTACAATTAAAACTCACATATGCAAATTAACTTATACTCAATGATTTCTGTTTGTTGTGGTATTCGCTAAATGACCGTGATCCCTGGTAATTTTAGTCCTATCTGCCATATCAGCCTGATCTGTAAAGCTATGGAGCATATCTTAATTAATCTCATAAGTTATGATATCAAAATGTTGAATGGTTATCTTGCCTATTAAATGTTGTCTGTGCTTTCTCAGAAATGTAAAACTTTGTTATTTGTGTACTGTACATTGTTTTGTTTCCATTATAGGATCATAGGATCATAGGAAGTTACTAGGCAAATGACCCTAGGGCCCTTACAAGTCTAGCCAAGTTCTTACCCTTATTTCCACAATCAGCAGCTATCACCCCTGTCCAAGAGGGACACAGGTGGGACTCCCAGGATAAATTTATGGTCACCCATCTAATTGTCCAAACTGAGTTTAAGAGGGCCAATGAGGTGCTCTGTTTGACATGAAGTGGAAGTCTGTTCCAATAGTGTGGTAACCTCTGGGAGACAAATCTGTCTGTCCAGCAGGTTTTATTAATGTCACATACCGGTTAAGGTCTTTAGAGCGAGTAACCCATGTACCATTTGACTTTCGGATATGAAGCCCTTCCAATAATGCATGGTCAGGGATTGCCTTATATGCAAGGCAGAGATCACCTCTGAGTAGTCTTTATGAAACAGAAAAAAGTGGCAGTGATGTCAGACAATCCCCTTAGGACAGATGGTGAAGACCATGAATTTTCCTTGCGAGGAACCTTTGTGGTTTCTCCAATTGTTGCAGGTGCTTAGAAAGGTACATAAAAAAATGAGTATTGTACTCAATTACTGGCCTGATGAGAGAAGAATACAGGGAGGAAATAAGTTCTTTTTCCTGGAAGCAATGCTCTTACCTATGAGATGAGCAATATAGAATGTCCTTCTTACCATTGTGGAGACATGGTGATCAAAGGTAAGGCTGCTATTAACCTGTGTGCCCAGGTCTCGCACCACAGACTATTGATCTGGTGGTTAGCAGGAACATTGCTCTTACCAAAAAGGATGATAATACATTTTTTTGCATTGAGTTTAAGGCCATGACTTTGGCACCAGTCATTTGTTTGTGTAAGACCCACTTGCAGGATGTTGACATCATTTGGAGATTCTATGATCACTCCCAGTATGCAGTCGTTAGCAAACTTTGTCAGCCACAGACCATTAGTTTTTGCTTGTACTTCAGAGAAATAAATTCCAAACAGTAAAGGTCCCAGGACTGATCCCTGTGGAACACTACTGGCTACAGGTCTGCTGTTGGAGGTGGATTCCCCTATTTTAACTATATGAGTTCTATCAGTGAGCCAGTTAGCAACCCATCTAATGATATAAGGGTTGATGCCTAGTTGGGTGAGTTTGTCAATGATGCCTGATTGGGGGATAGTGTCAAATGCCTTGGCTAAGTCTAGGTAGGCTGTATGCACAGAATTCCCCTTATCCAAAACCTTGGTGACTGTCTCGAAGAAGTCCACCAGGTTTAACAGGCATGGTCTCCCCTTGACAAATCCAAACTGAGTAGGATCAAGTGTTTGGAGATTACCTATATCATTGTTGATAATGTCCATGATGATTCACTCTATGGCCTTGCAGATAAGGCTAGTCAGGTTAATAGGTTCATAGGTTCATAGGTAAGTACTAGGCTATCTGCCTGAGGGCATCTATAAGCCAAGCCAGAATGTGTTGGCTTTCGCCGCCCCCTTAGATTAGTTCCCTGTGCCTCGGTCCAGCAGAGCCATTAGTTCTCTGTGTCTCTGTCCAGCAGAGCCATTGCAGTGATCTCTGGGGTAAATTTTCTGTTTCCCATCCACTCATCAAGGTTTCTCTTGAAGAGTGTTAGTGAGTGGCTCTGCGTAATGTAGATTGGAATCCTCTTCCAAAGTATGGAATCTCTGGGACAGGAATCTATCCCTCCAGCATGTCCTATTTATTATTGTGGTGAGGTTTAGATCCCTGGAGCATGTGGCTCTTGGGGATTTGTTTTTTTTAGGTGGAGCATGTCCATCAATTCTGGGTTGGACATGGCCTTGTATGTCAGGCAGAGATCACCTCTGAGTAAGTGGTATGCAACCGAGTACAGCTGGAGTTTCTTCAGTCGGGCTGCATAGGGCATCTGTTTGAGGCCAGTAATCCTCTTGGTGAGGTACTTCTGTGGTCTTTCAAGCTGTTACAGGTTTCTTGTAAGGTACATCCCAAATGGGGCTTTGTACTCTATGATGGGTCTGATGAGTGATGAGTAGAGGGGCACAATAACCTCTTTTGTTCTAGATGTCAACCCTTTTGTGATTAGGTGGGCCACATAGAAGGATTTTCTAACCACCTTGGCAATATGATTATCAAAGGAGAGATTACTATCTACTTGGGTCCCCAGATCCCTTATTATATTTTCTGTATTTAGGGGACTACCACGTATGTGGTAGTTTGCGGATACTTTGTTTTTTCCAAAGGGGATGGATATGCACTTTTTAGCATTTAGCTTGAGGCCATGATTTTGACACCAGGTATCCGTCTCAGTGAGACCCTTCTGGAGGATGTCTGTATTAGCTGGAGAGTCAATTATGGCCCCCAGTTTGCAGTTGTCTGCGAACTTGGTCAGCCATAGTTTGCCTGTACCTCTGAGAAGTATATACCGAACAGGAGAGTCCCAGGACTGAGCCCTGGGGGGACGTCACTTGTAACTGGTTTAGAGTTGGACCTAGAGCCTGCAACTCTCACAGTGTGGGTTCTATCCATGAGTCAATTGGCAACCTATCTAGTGATGTAGGGGTTTATGTTCAGGCTGGTGAGCTTGTCTATAATACCAGAATGGGGAATGGTGTCAAAAGCCTTTGTGAGTTCTAGGTAGGCTGTGTGAACCTCCTTTCCCTCATCTAAAGCCTTGGTAACTGTTTCAAAGTCCACCTGGTTTAGGAGGCATGATCTGCCCTTAACAAAGCCAAACTGGGAACTGGGTAGGGTCCAATGTTTGAAGGTTCCCAATGTCTCTGTTAATGAATTCCATGATGATGTGCTCCATATCCTTGCAGACCAGGCTAGTCAGGCTTATAGGGCAATAGTTCCCGTGGTCCATTGTGGTTCCACCTTTGTGGAGTGGGATAACTGTTGCTGTGCACCACTCTATGGGTATGTTGCCTGTAGAGAGGCTGAGTTTGAACAGTGTGTTTAGGTGAGGGGTTAGTTCATTTTGGAGCTCATGTAAGACACAGCCTGGGACACCATCTGGTCCCATCGAAGCTGTATTTTTGGCTTTGGATAGGGCTGTTGTAACCTGTGTGTCAGTAATTGCCAGGGCACTACATTCTTCTGGTATGGCTATGGGCCCTTTAGGGGGTGAGAGGGGGGTGAAGTTTGCACTAAACCTGTCTGCCAGAATGTTGGCAATATCAGTCAGTTCAGTGTATTTTGTGCCATTCTGCACTAACTCAGAGCAGATCTGAGAGTTTCCACTTAGGTTCTTGACATAGCTAAAGAACGCTTTGTGGTTATCTTTGGAGTCCTTGGCAATTTTTCTTTTGAAGCTAGCCTTGGATGATTTTATGAGAGATTGTAGTTTCTTGCTGATACTGATCAGGGATGTCTTTCCTTCTTGGGATTTTACTCTTTTCTGTACTAGTTTCCTCCTTCTATTGTATAGCTTGCTTATGGCAGGGGTCCACCAGACTGGTTTCCTTTTCTTGGAGGAGTGAGTCTTGGTTTTGCTTGGGATAGCATGATCTGTGCATTCTTGCAGGTGCTCATAGAGTGCCTTTGTAAGGAATTCAGCAGCTTGGACAGCATTATCCTTTAGCATGAGGGCTGTGAACCTTTCCACCCCAGTCTTAATTAACGTGAAGTTTGCTTTTGAAAAGTTTTTCACAGTGGTTTCCTTGATTGGGGTTGGGGGCAGAATGTGAATATCCAGAGTGATTAGTCTATGGTCTGATCTAACCAGTGAGGGTTTGACCTCCGGTGTAGAACACCGGTTGCCCATATTGGTGATGACTAGGTCCAATATGTTGTCACCTCTGCTGGGGGTGTTGACCAGTTAATCCAGAGCGTTCGAGTTTATAAATTCTAGGAAGCGTTGGGCAAGGGATTTAGTACTTGAGTAGTTCTCCCAGTTAATGTTTGGGTAATTGAAATCACCCAGTATTAGGGCATTCGGTAGGACCTTCATATTTTCCAGTGTCTCTAGAAATGCGGAATGGGGGTCCTGGGTCATGGTGGGTGATAAGTTTGAATTGCAGTTTTGCCTGTTGTTAGTTGCACATGGATGATCTCTGAGGCATTGTGATGTGCCACTAACCTGGAGGTGTGGGTATCCTTAATGAATATGGATACACCCCCACCTTTTGTGTTTTGGTCCAGGTTCTGTGGCCGAAAAGTATGGTATGAGTTATAGCCTGGTAGTGTTGGGGTGCTCTCTGGAGCCTTAAGCCAGATTTCTGTTACTGCACAAATATCGATGTTCTCCATACTGATGAGGGCCTCGAGTGCATACATTTTGAGGTTTAGACTTCTGGCGTTGAGTAGGTTCACTTCTTTTGTGCAAGGTAATAACTGTGGCTGTTTTCCAATCAGCTGGTACAAAGGTGGTGCTTAGACTATGATTGAAAAGAGTACTCAATGGTGTTGCTAATTCATGTTTAAGTCCATGTAGGATGCAGCCCTGGGATGTTATCAGGTCCTATTGATGCTGTGTTTTTGGCTTTAGAGAGGGCATTTGTGACATTCTCTTTAGATATACAGTGTAAGGGACAGATGGTAGGGATGTCATGGGGTACATGTGGCAGGAACAGGGGAGTGAAGTTTTCACAGAACCTGTCAGCCAACAGGTTAGCTATGTCCACAGGCTCAGTTTATGCAGTATCATTAACTACCAGTTCTGTACAAATCTGGACCTTTCTTTTTGGTTACGGATGTAACTATGGAATGCCTTGGGGTTGTCCTACATTATAATGTAACCTGGGCTGAACCTATAATTGGTCATTGTTTGGTCAGTGTTCTATTTAGGTAAACAACTTTAAATAAATAAATAAATAAATTAATGAATTAATTAAATAAATAAATCTGCTTGACTTTTTTAGGAGTGTGTTACAGGTTGTTGGCAGTAGTCATAATGTCCACTTAACATCTTAAACTAGCTAAAGCATTTGACACCACATGCTATTGTAAGTAAGCTAAATGCTTTAAATATATGTTCTTATGTGTACTCACTAAAAATCTAATCCAAAAGTTTATAGATCCTTATGAGGTATGATGGAGAGCACACTGTCTAAAAGATAGAACCATCATAGTTCATGTGGCAGGTACTTCGTTTGCAAGTATAAAGGTAACAGGTGAAGTACTGGGCCCCCTTCTTTTCAGAATTTACATCTTTGATCCCTAAACTGAGTATCAGGACCTTTGGTAAATTAATTTAATTAAGTCTGCAGATGATTAAAACTGTGTGTGATTGACAAGACCACTCTGACACCTATACCTTTCAAAAAGAACTTGCCATAGATAAAAACGGTGTACTGAAAATGAGCTCAGATTAAATGCAGAGAAGTGTAGCATTGTTTCATTTGGCAAATGACACCTTCCGTCAACATATAATATAGACAAAACTTCACCACCAAATGAAAATGAAGGCAGGCAACTGGGTACTTGAGCTGACAGTTCCATCTGTTTTGATCATCATTTGGCAACTGTCTGTAGTCAGGAAATCCTTCTGCTTAGTACAACTAATAGCCACAGTTATATTATCCAGATCTAAGGATGTTATTGTTCCCTTATATTTAACATTGATTAGAACAATTAGAGAGTAAAATATCTCCTTTAAGACATACCCTGCTTGACATATTGCACAACTAGAGAAGACCCTATTAATTAAGAAGATTTCAGTTTTAAAGTCCTGACCTGCCAAGACAGACTAAAAGCTGTATCCCTTTCCTCTGTATATTATAGACTCTTAAAGGGCGATCTGTGCCTCATCTACTGTGCCATTACAGACCATGTTGTTTTTTTAGCTTCTATATCTCAACAAGTCTGAATGCTTAGCCAACACCAGAACCAGAGGCTTACATCTTCACCAGTTGATAAATATAAAGTGAAACACAAGGTTAAACTCAATTCATGGTACTTCCATCATGTCTGGTATTAGCTGCCCCTGCTGCCCTCCTGTATATATTAGCCTTCAAACAGAACCTGAATGACTGGATGGGTGCCCTCAAATCTGCCCTAATCTAATGACACAACAGATGAGGGCCAAACCCTCCTTTAGAAAGGGGGTACAGCAGCCTGATGGTGGGTATTGGCAAGACATCGATGATCACCTGACTAAATTGCTTTGAATGTCCTTTGGTGTGTGTGTGTGTGTGTGTGTGTGTGTGTGTGTGTGTGTGTGTGTGTGTGAGTATTTTTAGATTACACTTTACACTTGGGAGAGTATATGAGTAAATTACTGCAAACATATCCATTTTATACCTTTTGCCTGTTATTTGCTTAGAGTGTTACTGAAAACAAGGAGTGTTCAAGGAGGCTGGAGTAATACATGTTAATTCTTTCAAAGTCAGCACCCTATAATAGTAGTACTGTAAAGCCAGGTTTTTCAGTCTTGGGAGATGGTTTGGCGTGAAAGTATATATACCTTTTGTCATTTCATTGCACATTTTTCATTATGAATAATGTGACCTCAGACCATAGCATTTTGCCAGCTGAGTTGTCATATTTGGATAAATGTCAGGAAATGACCTCAGCATTTTCAGTATTGAGTAACTTGTCTATAATGGAATGAACTGGTACCTACATTTTGTAAGAAAAAAATAATAATAAAGTTGACACCTAGCCCTCTGCCACATCACACTATTTTGTGTGCTTAACCGTTTCTATTCTGCACCTGAAATCACAGCATTTTATAATCTATTCTAGTGCCATATCACACTTACAACAGTATTATTTGTAGCTGTTGTTCCCACCTAGAACTAAAAAAAATAGCGGTGTTTAGAGAAGTCTTCTGCCTAATAAGTAATACATGATAGACCTGTGTTGTAGATATTGCTATAGACATGTTTTGGCCTCAGTATCCTGCAAAGTTTCTGACAGATACACACTGAGTATAAAGAATATGCCTGAGTACAACATTTCAGTTTTATAGTATGAATTTTCCATTAATAAGGTGTATTGGTGCAAGTTAAACTGTAAACCAAAAAGAAAGGCACCAAAGAACCGTAGACACTGTATTTTAATATAATAAAAAATATATAAAATCATCCAGAATAAAACATGTTACGCGCTTTCATCATATTAAAATGACTTCATCAGAACAACTGCTCACAGTTACCATCCACATTTAAATAGTCTCCCAAAAATCCCTGCACATCAATTAATGCACTAATTAAACATTTGAACATTTAAAGCACCACATACCAAACATTTGTTTGTAACTAATTCTCCTAATGTTCATACAAATTTCATATTGAATTCACATATATTATCACATACTTCATATTTATACACACAGATTTTCCTAAAAAAGTTTTACATAAATATGCATTCAGCTTGAAAATGAAATAATTTGTGTATTGCTCAGTTGATGAACTCAACCTATATAAAATAAAATAAAAATAATGTTCATTATCAGATTTGATTAACCCTTTCCTTTAAGACTGAAAATATAGATATATGATCATTTAATCCAGGATGGAAGTTTGCAGCCAGCCTAAGCTGCCACATGAATTCCTTTTTACAACTTGCATTTGTTCCTGGTAAAAAAAACTACTTTCTCTAATAATTCCAAACCCCATTTATCAAACAGATTCCCAAAATAAGTAATAATGTCAGTGTCATAGTATAAACCAAATGGAAACTTAAAGACACGTAAGCCCTGTGGTACAATTTTCAAATGGATACATTCATTAAAACACACCATTTCAATTTGTCACGTTTTATATTTGTACAATTTCTTTTCAAAAGCAAAAATTAGTTCCTTCAAGGAACTATATGTAGGAGTAGGAGAATTAACATTATTACTTTTCTCATTACATACATCTTTCTTTTCCTGAAAATTATATTTTTTTAAATAAATTGTCATATTTTTTAGATAATCCAGCCTCTGGTGTCAATGGCTGGTTTGTTTCATTACCATGAGATGTTCTATTGGGCTCTGCAGTTCCCAAAGGAACAGTTTGCAAAGCTTTGAAATTTACAATACCATTATTGTTAGTCCCAAACGACCTCTCTGCTGCTGTGGTGTCCTCGACCTCGATGACTTCAACATCCTCTCCATGGTAAACGGCACCATTTGCTGCAGATACAAGCTGCTTCTGCTGAATGTTATTACCATGTTTCCCAAACCCATCTTTTCTATGAAGGTCGGCAGTAACATAAAATTAAACTTGGAAAAAATTAGAGTGGATGGCATACACCACAGGGGTAACACCAAACCCTGTGGACTTTGTTCTTATTGTGGTTACATCCTTCAGGTACCTTCAGTAACCTTAAAAAATAGAATAGGTAGTGTTATATATTTAAGGAAAGGGAACTGTTATACTAACAAGATAGTTTATATTGCATTATATAACACCTGTGATGGATTTGATATTGGGAAAACAGAGAGAGCCCTGAAGTGTAGAATATATGAACATTTATATGAAATGAAACATCAGAAGGAAACCAATGCCCTCTACAGGCACAGTCAGGTTTACAGTGAACACACTGGCTTCATATTTGCCATTGTGGATACAGTGAACCTGGATGTGAGGGGGGGAGATTGGAAAAAAACATTTATATAAAAAGGAATTGATGTGGCAGCTTAGGCTGGCTGCAAACTTCCATCCTGGATTAAATGATCATATATCTATATTTTCAGTCTTAAAGGAAAGGGCTAATCAAATCTGATAATGATCATTATTTTTATTTTATTTTATATAGGTTGAGTTCATCAACTGAGCAATATACAAATGATTTCATTTTCAAGCTGAATGCATATTTATGTAAAACTTTTTTAGGAAAATCTGTGTGTATAAATATGAAGTATGTGATAATATATGTGAATTCAATATGAAATTTGTATGAACATTAGGATTTGTACATGCTGGTGTGAATGACCTGAGACGTACCTCCCTGGACTTCATGAAAAGAGACATAGAAGAGCTCTCTGATCATGTAGCCCAGGCTGGTATGACCCTGACCTTGAGCAGCATCTTACCCTCACCTAGAATGATGCCACAGTACAAAGACAAAATGATCGATTTTAACAATTGGCTAAAATTTTGGTGTCATTCAAAGGGGATACAGTGTCTGTCAGCCTGGGATGACATGCTCGACAAGCCACGTTGCTTCGCTAGGGACGGCTTGCACCTGTCACCACTGGGCTTTTGGATATTGGCAAAGGCTCTTGCCACCCCCATAGTGCCTTTTTTAGGCAAGGCTCAAAAGTCAAACCCACCCCATAGACAGCACAAGGAACAAGAAACTAAGGGTAATGCTGCTTAGCCAGAAGTCTTAACCTCAAGATGCACTTTCGAAGCTCTCCTCAGTATGGAGAACATCGATATCTGTGCACTGACAGAAACCTGGTTCAAGGCTCCAGACAGCACCCCAGCACTACCAGGCTATACCTCATATCATGCTTTTCGGCCCCAAAACCCGAACCACAAAAGGAGGGGGAGTTTCCATATTTATCAAGGATATCCACACCTCCAGGTTAGTGGCATTGCACGAAGTATCGGAGACCATCCATGTGCAACTAACAGTGGGCAAGACTGCTTTTCAGTTTATAGCATCCTACAGACCACCCTCTCAAAGTCAGGAATCCCACTCGGCTTTCCTGAAAACATTGGAGAACATGAAGATCTCTCCGAACACCATTATATTGGGCGACTTCAACTACCCAAACATTGACTGGGAGCACTACTCAAGCCCCAGCACCTTAGCCCAAAGGTTCCTGGAAATTATAAACTCAAATGCTATGGAACAACTAGTCACCACTCCCACAGGAGGGGACAACATACAAGACCTGATCATTACCTACATGGGGACTCTATGCTCCACACCAGAAGTATATCCCTCATTGGTAAAATCAGACCATAAATTAATTTCACTGGATGCCCACATCCCGACCCCACCCCCAGCCCAGAAAACTACAGTGAAAAACTTCTCAAAAGCGAACTTCTCACTTCTCAAATCCGAAGTGGAATCCTTCAAGGCCCCAGGGCCAGTGGAAACTGCGGCCCAAACTGCAGAATCCTATATAAACGCATTCTACGGACATCTCCAGGAATGCATGGATCATGCTATCCCAAACTAAACCAAGACCCAATTATCCAAAGGCAGGCGTCCAGTCTGGTGGACCCCTGCCATAAATAAATTGTACAACAGAAGGAGGAAGCTACTACATGATAGAGCAAAATCCCTAATAGGGAAGGCATCTCTGATCAGTACTAGCAAAAAATTACGATCCCTCATAAAATCCTCCAAGGCCAGCTTCGAGAGAAAAATTGCACAGGACACTAAAGACAATCATAAGGCTTTTTTCAGTTATGTTAGGAACCTGGGATGCAACTCCCAGACTTGTTCTGAGTTGATTCTAAACGACAAAAAATACACTGAACCCACATACATCGCCAATATCCTGGCAGACAGGTTCAGTGCAAACTTCTCCACCCCCTCCCCCCCAAAAGAGCTGGATTATTTTTAGGAAATTCTGTCAACTAGAGCATAGCCTAAAGTATGAAGAATATTATCTCTTCGTATTTGCCTGATAACATAAATGGGTCAAGCTCAAAACTGTGTAGAGCACAGAAAAAAAAATACTTCCGTGCGTTATTGTCTGGTAACTCTAGGCCAGCACAAATAGCGTAATAACATGAGTAACAAAGGATTAGGTTCCACATGCCGGGGGAAGCGTGCACACTCACGGGAAGTAAGTACACCGACAGTGCTTTCTCACCTTAATTGGGGCAACCATAGGCCACGTTTACTTGTTCATTTCATCTAAACATCTATGCCACTAGTTCAAAGGCTACTAAATTAATTGGATAGGTCAACATGTAAAACCGTTTGCTGTGCAAATTCTGCAGCGCTTTTCTCTTATAATTACAAAATGTGTGTGAATTAAAGATTGTATTCGGGATTTCCTTTTTTTTCAGATTACACTGAAAAAATTACAGTCTGCGCTGCACTAGGCAATTTAAAACCAACATCTGGTGACATCAGCCTACCCACCACAACTTTCAACCTGTTTAGGACAAATCTCACAATTAGGGACACATCGATAAATAATCGTGGACATTCAGGAATATGTTTAAAATATGAGCGCTATAAACCTGAAACATTCATAGAATAAGATAATGTGAAATACTATATATTTAGCGAAGTAAAGGGAGTCTCTCACTCTAATTACTGTTATTATTCATTAAGTGCAATTCACCACCTTTTCTCCGAAAGTCACTTATTTTAGGGATTAAGAGGGAGAGAAATAAACTGACAGAATTAGGGACGACCCCGGAAAGCAAAGACAGTTGAAAGGTCTGCTACCCACCAAATGTTCTTTGAATGAAAACGAAAGTCCCGCCTTAATAAAATAAATACATTAAATTACCTAGTAGGGTCTGTGCTTTTTGGGGAGAGGGTGTTACTTCTGATGTGCTCCGTGACTGAATTAATTAAATGATTCACTGTACCTACTGTTTGGTAGGGTATAAATAATGTTGCAATATTCCTGTATTTAATCCTTACAATATATTAGCACAGAAAAATAAAGTCATCGGCTCAGGAGCAGTTAGCTTTTAAAATTAGATTCGGCTGGTTGCTTTTAGGACCACTTACATCTTAGGCAGTTCCTTCTGTGAGAGAGGAAGGACTCTGAATGCTTTTGAAATCTAAACCACTGCCCTCCAGTTAGGTATCAGATACTATTCATTTTATTTACTTATTTATTTATTTGACGTCAGTCAGTTATTATAAATATCTCTAACAAAAACGGGAGTCCAAGCACATACCTATAACGACACGGAGGTGGCAAAATCATAAGGTAAACGCAGTGAATTTGACAGTTCAGATGTTAAACAGCATTTAGTGACTTAATTTTTTTTGTAAGTAGAAACTCCAAGCAAGTGTTTAGTACAGTATTTATGGTAATGTACATCTGTTTTTATGATTAGATTAATTCGTATAAACCAGTAAATATTGCTAAAATACTTTGCCAAGGCTTTAACAACGCAAAAATAATGTCTACACACCTATTATTTTGGTTTGGAAAAAAAGCTGTTTGATGCTAGGAGAAGGCAAGTTTAACAGCTACACAGATCTATTGTTGAGTGGCAACATTTTCTTATTTTTTTGTTAAAGGGAAGGGCTAGGATTACACACCTTCAGTTGCAGGCTACAGCGATATAAAGATTTTACTGTGATTTTTTTTAATTTTCTTTCTTAGTATAATAGACAGAAAAAAGAAAAATGCCTCATTACTTGTTTTTCACTAATTCTGCACGTAGTGGAATCACTAGCTGTTTTGGAATGTATTAACTTCTAGTAATCTACTGGACACTCTTAAACTTGTAATTGGTACTAAAACCTGTATCAGTGAAATTTATTTAGGATTTAAATCATAATTCTTGAACAACATCCCAACACATATACAATGCAGATACAAACACACACACATGCACAGCTGTCCCTCAGCAGTAACATTTCTGCCTCATAACCTCAGGTGCTAAGGTTCAGTCTTGACTTCTGCTCAATATCAGTGGTGCATTTTTGGGTTTTCTCTGAAAATTCAAGTTTTCTTCCACTTCCCAGAAACAGGCTGGCTGACTGGGTACTCTACCTTGTCCATGCTGTTGTGGCACAAGCTGACATTGAAATGTCCTTGTAGTTGACCATTTCTCATGGCTGGATAATGAACAAAGAATGTAAACAAATACAGACAGACACACACACACACACACACACACACACATATATATATATATATATATATATATATATATATATATATATATATATATATTCCCTGGGAAAAAAATCCCTGGGTCCAATATTACATCGTTCGAACACTTGTGCATTCGATGATGTGATATAGACGCTATCTGAAGATGCCTTCTAACTCATTGTCATGTATATAAAATGTATTTTAATAGGAGATATAATTAAAAGTCTCAATGTTGACACAGATCCTACATAACATTGCAGATGGACAGCATAATTTAGTGTATTGTGAAGCATGATTCAGGTATGTACACCCCACTCAGAATTTTATTAAGTTGATTTCATGTTTTTGTTATGTTCATATTGTTAAGACTTATTTTACTCTTCCATGCACCTTTGTTTTACATATAATTTAATTTCTGGTTCTACTGCTGGTTTTAAAGTTTGAAATGATTTTGTAAAAGAGTGAATACTATTGGTATGTTTTTTGATGTTTTAGTCCCGCTATCTGTTTAGCTTTATACTGTAACCTCAACCACAGAATGTTGTGATAGGTACCAGGCAATGGTTTTCAAACACCAGTAAGAGTGGCTTTATATTTACACCGTGATTTCAGTACTAGAGTGTCACATAGGTTAATATTTAAAACAAGATGTTCTACCTGCAAAATATAGTTGTCAAGATGAATTTCCTGTAAATGAAATGCTTCCGTTGCTGCAGTTAGCATGGCCATACAGTAGCCTAGGCACTAATTTAGGTTGTATAGTATTGGGTGTGCAGTCTTTCATGGTATAATGCTAATAGTTATTTGCCTCAAGGATCATTTCAGGTGGTCTTCCTTAAATAGCACACTGTTTGCATTAAAACTGTATAATTTGATATTTTATTTATTAAGGAAGTTTATGGCTATTTCTAAAGGGCTTGTTACTTTCTCTTACTTTGGAAAGCACATCAGAGAACATTAAGGTAGGCTCCAAGTATTTTATTAAATTTCAAACCATCTATAACTTTCTATGAAGAGACAAGGTCCCTCAGACTGCCTAGCAAGGGGAACTCAACTCTGCATTTACTGGATATTGGGGAAAATGGAATGTTTCTTATTTAAGAGAGTGTATTTATGTAGTCAGTAACATTCAGCGCTCTATACTACCAAGAACATTTTGCAGTGCATGGTTAAAATGCTGATGGCCAACTGATCTGAAAGTTTTTCAGCAAATTTGAAAGTTGCACAAAATGGCAGTAAGAATATTTCAGTATTGTAATTCTTAAAAATGGTTTATAAGGATAGCACTAGGATGTGATTAATCTGTTCCAGTCACTTTTCAGTGAACCCTGATTGGACCAGCTCACATAAATGAATGGACATCTGAGAAAAAAGAGGGAGTGCACCCCCATTACCATTATAGGTTCATAGGTTCATAGGTTCATATGTTCATACTAGGCTATCTGTCCTAGGGCATTTATAAGCCTAGCCAGAATGTGTTTGGCTTTCGCCACCCATTTTATATTTATTTTGCTATGCCCTTTTTCGAGGTTAGTATACTGTGCCTCTGTCTAACAGTGACACAGAAGTGATACCCAGGGTAAACCTATGATCTCCCATCCACTCATCAAGATTCCTCTTGAAGAGAGTCAATGAGGGACTCTGTCTAACCTGGACTGGGATTTTATTCCAGAGTGAAGGGAGCCTCTGGGTTATGAATCTGTCCCTCCAGCATGTCCTATTTATTTCAGTGCTGAGGTTCAAGTCTCTTGAGCGCGTAGCTCAATGGGATTTGGATTTTTTGAGGTGCAGCATGTCCATTAATTCCGGGTTGGACATGGCTTTATACGTCAGGCACAGATCACCTATGAACAGGTGGTATGCCACTGAGTAGAGCTGGAGTTTCTTTAACTGGGCAGCATATGGCATCTGTTTGAGCCCTTTGATCCTCTTGGTGAGGTACTTTTGGGGTCTTTCCAGTTGCTGCAGGTGTCTGGTAAGGTACATCCCAAAAGGGGCATTGTACTCAATTATGGGCCTGATGAGGGATGAGTAAAGAGGCACGATGACCTCCCCTGATCTAGATGTGAATCCTTTCATGATTAGGTGGGCTATATAAAATGTTTTTCTAACCACTTTGGCCACGTGGTTGTCAAATGAGAGATTGCTATCAACTTGGGTCCCCAGGTCCCTAATTACTTCTTCTGTACTTAATGGATTATCACCTATGTGGTAATTTGTGGGCACTTTGTTTTTACCAAAGGGGATGACTATACACTTTTTGGCATTTAGCTTGAGACCATGGCTCTGGCACCAGCTGTCTGTTTCTATGAGGCCCTTTTGGAGAATGCTTGTGTCGGCTGGAGAGTCAATTATGCCGCCCAGTTTGCAGTCATCTGTGAACTTGGTCAGCCACAGTCCTTCCGTGTTGGCCTGTACATCCGAGAAATATATACCGAACAAGAGAGGTCCCAGGACTGAGTCTTGTGGGACACCACTTGTAACTGGTTTGGAGTCTGACATGGCTCCAGCAATTCTAACCATGTGGGTTCTGTCCTTGAGCCAGTTTGCAATCCATCTAGTGACATAGGGGTTTATATTTAAGCTGGTGAGCTTATCTATAATGCCCGAGTGGGGTATTGTATCGAAGGCTTTTGCGAGGTCCAGGTAGACTGTGTGGACCACCTTCCCCTCGTCAATGGCCTTGGTGACTGTTTCAAAGAAATCAACCAGGTTTAAGAGGCAGGATCTGCCCTTAACAAAGCCGAACTGGGTAGGATCCAGTGTCTGTAGGTCCCCAATATCTTTATTTATGAGGTCCATGATGATCCTTTCCATAGCTTTGCAGACCAAGCTAGTCAGGCTTATGGGGTGATAGTTTCCAGGATCCATTGAGGCACCACCTTTATGGAGAGGGACCACTGTTGCTGTACGCCACTCTTTGGGCACATATCCTGTAGTAAGGCTGAGATTGAACAGTAGTTTTATGTTTGGGTTTAGCTCTTCTTGGAGTTCATGTAAGATGCAGCCGGGACACCGTCTGGTCCCATTGATGCTGTGTTTTTTGCTTTGGAGAGGGCGGCTCTTACCTGAGCATCTGAGATGTCAGGGGGGCAGCACTCTGCTGGGATAGATATTTACCCTTTTGGTGGGGAGAGGGGGGAGTTTGTGCTGAACCTGTCAGCTAGGATGTTGGCAATGTCTGTGGGTTCAGTGTATTTTTGTCATTTTGGACTAATTCTGAGCATATCTGGGAATTACCACCCAGGTTCCTAACATAACTAAAGAAAGCCTTGTGATTATCCTTAGTGTCCTGTGCAATTTTTCTCTCGAAGCTAGCCTTAGACAGTTTTATGAGTGCCCGTAGTTTTTTGCTAATACTGATCAGTGATGCCTTCCCTTTTTGGGATTTTGCTCTATCATTTAGTAGCTTCCTCCTTCTATTGTATAGTTTGTTTATGGCTGGGGTCCACCAGACAGGACGTCTGCCTTTGGAGGATTGGGTCTTGGTTTTATTTGGGATCGCATGATCCATGCATTCCTGAAGGTGTTCATAGAATGCGTTTATAAAGGATTCAGCGGTCTGGGCCATATTTTCCACAGGCCCGGGGGCTTTGAAGGATTCCACCTCGGTTTTGAGGAGTGTGAAATTTGCTTTAGAAGTTTTTCACTGTGGTTTTCTGGGCAGGGGTGGGGTCGGGATGTGAATATCCAGTGAGATTAGTTTATGGTCTGATCTTACCAGTGAGGGATACACTTCTGGTCTGGAGCATAGAGTCCCCATGTTGGTGATGATCAGTTCCAGTATGTTTTCCCCTCTTGTGGGAGTGGTAACAAGTTGTTCCATAGCATTTGAGTTTATAAATTCTAGGAACCTTTGGGCTAGGGTGTTGGAGCTAGATTAATGCTCCCAGTCTATGTTTGGGTAGTTGAAGCTGCCCAATATAATGGTGTTTGGAGAGACCTTCATATTTTCCAGTGTTCTCAGGAAGGCTGAGTGGGGTTCCTGGGTTTGGGAGGGTGGTCTGTAGCAGGCTATAAACTGGAAGGCAGTTTTACCCACTGTTAGTTGCACATGGATAGTCTCTGATGCTTCGTGCTTTGCCACCAACCTGGAGGTGTGGGTATCTTTGATGAACATCGATACTCCCCCTCCTTTTGTGGTTCGGTCCAAGTTTTGGGGCCGAAACGCATGGTATGAGGTAAAACCTGGTAGTGCTGGGGTGCTCTCGGGAGCCCTGAACCAGGTTTCTGTTACTGCACAGATATTGATGTTCTCCATGCTAAGGAGAGTTTCGAGTGCATGCATCTTGAGGTTTAGACTTCTGGCGTTGAGTAGCATTACTCTTAGTTTCTTATCCCTTGTGATACCTATGGAGGTGGGTTTATCTTTTGAGCCTTGCCTAAAAAGGCACTATGGGGGTAGCAAGAGCCTTTGCCAATATCCAAAAGCCCAGGGGTGACAGGTGCAAGCCGTCCCTAGCGAAGCATCGTGGCTTGTCGAGCATATCATCCCAAGCTGACAGGCATTGGATCCCCTTTGAATGACACCAGTACTTAAGCCAATTGTTGAAATTGATCATCTTGTCTTCATATTGTGGCATCATTCTTGGTGAGGGTAAGATGTTACTCAAGGTCAGGGTCATACCGACCTGGGCTACATGCTTAGAGAGCTCCTTTATGTCTCTTTTCATGTAGTCCAGGGTGGTACGTCTCAGGTCATTCACACCAGCATGGACAATGACTGAGTCATATTTGTACTTGCCTTGGTGTGACCTGAGTGCTTGTATTATGTGGCGGATCCTAGCGCCCGACAGGCTGCTCACCATGACCCTCTCCTTGTTCAGCCTGGTGAGCGGGACGTCAGTGTGCCTGACGATAGAGTCACCTATTACAAGTGTATCAGGTGTGTTGTTTAGTCTTAAGGGCTGTGACTGTTTGGCACACTGGCTTTGTGAGATATGTGTTGCATGTGTTTTGTTTTGGGGTAGTGGTGGCTTGGGTGTCTGCTTTGGAGGTCTCTGCTGCTTAGGCAGATCTTTATTTAGAGCCTCCGAGTATGTTTTTGTGTGATTATGTGTTTGGTTTGCTGTCGTGGTAGGTCTATGTGAGACTGGAATTGTAGTGAGTGTGGTTTCCTTCTCCTCCTGACTGGTTATGCCAGTACTGAGTTGAGAGAGCTTAGCCTCCAGTTTGGCTATATGGTTGCATCTCTCACATGTGTTGGAATTTGTTGGTAGGAGGAGAGGGTTGTCTGTGTACATGAGGCAGTTGTAACATTGCCTCAAGATTCCCAGATTCACCAGCTGGACCGGAGGGAGATTGACAACTGACCTTTGGACATGCTAGAATAATATTGGGAATTCCTTAATAATTGAAAACAAGGGCCAGTGGGGAGTGAGGGTGTAGTGCTTTTAATTTTTAGTGCTGACTTATATAATTGCTTTAGTGAGCAAGTGCCAGGTAACTTAAGTGCAATGTGTTACAGGTAACTTAAATGCAGAAACGACAAACAGTAACTTTCTTTCAAGTGAAACAAGGAAATAAGTACAGTAAGCAATGCAGATATCACTAGTGATCCACAGAAGCGCTGAGAAGCCGCGTATTAGGTGGAATTAGCGTTCCAGGGAAATAACAAGCAAACAAATAACAAGCATATAAAAAAAGCTAGATTCAGCAGGCCTGGATCTAGTCTATGCTACAGCAAACAAGGTGTACCAATTTCAGTAAGATACAGTTCAAATATTCAGGCACTATAAACCTTTAACCAGAAATTCCCAGCTCAGAAGGGCAGAGTCCAGCCTCTTCTCCCACAAGAGTGCTGACCATGAACCTTCTTAATGTAAAATAACTGGACTGAAGCCCAAGTGCTTAAACCAGAACTAATATACTTTAAGAATAACAGACACTGGGCTCTCAATCAGCAGTTTCCCAACTTAGAAGGATGATTAGAAACAACAGTGCCAAAGTGATTTTAGATGCCCTCTCTTTTTCCTCCACTCCATAGATTCATAACGACCTCATGAGCTTCATATACGTCAGCATAAATCTTAACTCCCCTTTAGAACAGTAACATGGTTTATTACAGTTTCCTGGTTACTGTTATGTATAGATAATACATCTGGAAAAAACATAAAAAATGTTATTTTACATTACAACATAGCTTTAGATTACACCAGAAAGCCCATGTGATCCAAACGCATGCCGTTCAGGCAACAAGAAAGACCAAATTAAGTGTTGCAACTGTGATATAAAATTAACTTAGAATTCCAGTGTCTTATGGGCTTCTGTGCTACCAAAGCTTAAAACTAGCAATGAGTTGTATTTATACTGATGCATCATGAAAAAGCATTCCTTAAGCACAACACACATTTCTGTTTTATTTGAATGCAAAATAGTTCATGTTTCAACACTGGTCTAAGTAATGTTCTGAGATATTAATATTAGCTTTAATTAAGGTTTGTGGATGATACTCTATATGTCCATAATCTAGTCATTTTCATTAAAGCAACTGTTTTTTGTTTGATGAATCATTGTCAGTGTGCATTATAGAGAAAGATGTTCACTTTTCTTTATGTGGAAGAAATTGTTAATTTGTATTGTCATTAAAGGCACTATACAGTTAGAATGATGTTATTTTGAATGTAAAAGTAATGAATACTATTATCTGATTTTGCACTTAGACATGCAACAGCTTATATAGTTCATGCTTTTGAATGTTTCTGATTACAGTAATATCAAGACTGCTGGGAAAATGGCTGCACTTTATGTATTGCTGCTTATACTGCCTGCTATTCAACTTTCGGCATCCCAGTCTGACGGTTATAACTGTTCCGCTGCTTATCAGAGGTATCCAGGTAAGCTAGCTATGTGGTAAAAATTGAAATGTATGCTGGACTTCCTACCAGGGCTATTCATGCTTTGTATAGTCAGTGTTTAAAAGTGGGTAGTTTTCAATAAAATAAATCAGACGTAACACAGAGAGACCTAGTCCTGACAATTACGGTTTCACCATACGACATGGAAAAGTTAGTGGTTGCCTACAAAATTTCTTTTTCAGCCTTGCTTTTCTGGCCCATGTCCTATCATGTGCTGCTATGACAGCTTAATGAAATGTGTCCTTAAATATAAACCCTCCAGTTATGACTGTTATGTCTGCAGTGGCTGTTATGTTACTACATGTAGGCCTTTTGTCTGGGATGGTCTCCCAGAATAAGGGGGCTGCTTGTCTTGTAAGTTGTCTTTACCAAATAATGAGCACAAAATATTGTGATAAGTAAGATTTCAAAACACAAATGAGCACACACACACACACACACACACACACACACACACACACACACACACACACACACACACACACACACACACACACACACACACACACACACACACACACACACACACACACACACACACATACAGATTAAGGTAAGTTGAATGGGTAGATGTTTCTCTACCAGCCTTATCACTACATAGAATGCACACTAAGGTACATTGAGTGGAAAAGTATTTCTATACAGGCCTTGAAAATGTGCTTATCTTTCCCAAACAGAGCACCAAAGCATTACCACGTATTGTCTAGGTTTGCTCTTTACAGTGTTGGAATGGAATAGACTGTTCTTGCAGACTAGAAATCTCTGGAAGAGTAATTTATAAATGAGTCTGCCTGTGCTTCATGACAACTGTATGATGCATTCAAAGAAGCACAAGAATGTTTATCATTTACATAAACAGCATGAGAACACAAAACAAGAGGGCTGCACTGTCCTTGCAACAGATATCAGAGCCCTATAATCCCTTGGAGCAATCAGATACACGCTAATGGTTACATATTCCTTTATCTCTTGTACCTAACCCAGTTTCATCTTGCTCCTATGGCACAAAAACGGAAACTATCAGATATGCATGACATTCTTCATGTTTCTTCATGAATAGGCTGTCTTGTACTGAATGTAACATCAGAGAAATGCATAGCTTACTTGGAATGCAATCAGCTCAAAGTTTACCTTAATGATTTAAATGTATGCTGTAAGAAATCTTTGCTAGAATATCACTTCAGGAAGATTCAACAAATACAGTTTGTTTGCTATCAAGTATGGTCCTTGTACTATATTACTAATATAGTTTGCAGTACAAGTAAGCAGCTTGCCTACATTTTAGCTGGTCAGCTTCTTTGCTGAAGTAATTTTTATATTGTGTGATGTAATTACTGTCTGTAACAATGAAACATAAAGTGGCAATCCATGACATAGAAATTTAGCAATGGTCCTGTCTCAAATGCTTTCTGTATACAACACTCATTTTTTTCTATGGAAATTATTTTTGAAGAGCATATAGAAGAGCCATGCTGAAAAGTAAAACATAAACCCCATCTATGAGTCAATATTGTTTGTTTGATTCTTTTGGTGGCCTTCTAAGTGGCACTCTGTGATAAGCTGCAGAACATTTTAAATGATAGTGTGTCATCCTTCCTGTTATAAATGTCAGTTCTTGTAGATCACAGCAACTGGTTCACAAATGTCTGTTTTAGAGATATCAGATCCACCAGGGCTATCTAGTAGCATTTGTAAAAAGCAGAGCTTAATCGAGTACCACCGTCTGGTTACTAACGAGTAAACTATGGTATGATATTATGAACATTATGCTATACTTGGGTCTCGAAGTATGAATCACACTCTGCATCTAGTATGCTTTTCAGAACACGTTGATAGAGAATACTTCATATTAAGTGTTATAAAATAGATTGTTATACAAAAGCCATTTTCAGGCACCATTTATAGCACCTAGTAGAAATGTAAGGTCACATAGTCCGACTGGTTTTGACTGCATGTAGTTGACACTCTAAGCATGCATGTAATGTAACAAAGGCACACACACACACACACACACACACACACACACACACACACACACACACACACACACGCACACACACACACACACACACACACACACAGTGTATCATATATCACCAGTGACTAAATTTCCTCAGTACTTTGGGAGTTGGTCAGGGGCCCATTTAATGGAAATATTGTACCGGACATTGATATATTAAAGATTCTTTCTTTTTAATCCATTTCCTTTGTGTTTTTGATTCTGTGCTGATTAAACTGTTTTATCTAGTTTGTGTTCATTTTAATACTGCACATTTAAATTACCTTTTTCTGCACTGCTTCTATTATATTTTATATATATATATATATATATATATATATATATATATATATATATATATATATATATATATATATATATATATATATATATATATATGGGTCTACTGGAAAACACCGAAAATCCACTTATTTGAAAATGAACAGTGGATTTTCAGTTTTGCAAAAGTGCACTTCCACCATTAAGGAACATGGGTGCCGAAGCACACTACAGTGGGGAAAGGGAGTTTACGTGTTTCCCTACTGTAGTGCGATCTCGGAGTTCGTATATTTAAGTAGGGGGGTGGGGGTGCAGGGGGACCTGCCCCCCTGCAAAAACAATGTTTTATAGGTTTTTTTATCAGCTCGTTGAACTGATGTTCAAAGAAGTGCACTTTTGCTTAAGTGCACTTTCATGGAGGTGTGGGTCTACTATCTAATTTCGAAGATGTGTGTATTTGAAGTTATACAGTAGACCCATATATATAGGTGCATTTACTCTGATGTCAGCAAAGTTTTTGCCGAGTACTCAAGATATAACTTTGTAAACTGCATTAAAGGGGGCTAGCAGCTTCCCCATAACTGTAGTAGCCCTTCTGATCTTATTCACTTTTTATACTTTCTATCTTTAGGTCACATGACACGACTCCATTGACATCCAGTTTCCTGTTCTTCTCAGTATAGTCCGTCCTACTATATGTCTTCCATTGTGCATTTTTTCTTTTTGCTTTTCTTCTTACTGAATATAAAGTGTCATTTTTCAGTTATTATATCCTTATGCTATTGAAAATGCTTATCTTCCCTTGTGGAGAGGCATAGTATTCTTTCCAGATCCCTAGTCTCATTGCCTGGAATGCCATGCGACTAGACAAGTACCAGCATTCAGTCAGATGACATTACTAAAAGTTATAATAAGGATTTCATTTATAGTTATGTTCTGCGCCAATAAACTAATTTTGCTAAGAGTCCGTAAGCCTCTAACTGATTCTGAGTTTATCTGACATGATTAGTTGTCCCAAATATGCAAATAAGAAAGGGCATATGAGATCCTTTGGCAAACAAACTGCAATGGGTTCAACAAGGAGAACAATACATTTGACACCATCCCCAAGTATGGTACACTGGGCAGTATGCAGACTGTCTTAAGCTGAAACTAGTTTTGACAACTTTTGCATTCTGGTTATTAGAACTGAATGGTATCTCATGATGCTTCTGCCAACCGTGGCATAGCTTGGTGGACACTAAAAAAACGAAATGCCCAACTCAAGTAAACAGTGTGCCCTGGTTGTACAGGCTGCATGTGACAATTTGAAATGATATATAGCTCATACTTTCCAAGCTAATTCTAAAAGCAATGTGTGATTTCCACCCTTTTGAAAACTGCCATCTATGAAGAGAAATTTCACTTAACATATTTGAAGCATAGCACGGTAAATTATATTTTGAATTTAAACAAAAGCATGCAGCATGCTTGTTCTACTGTCCTGGTGCATGTACAGTGCATCTGTGCCACCAGTGATCTAGGATTGATTAGTAATCCTAGAGTCTGGAGTTCAGAGTGGAAGCATCAAACAGCTAACAGACAGCTCTTCTTTTTTGGAGGGGATATATGGAATTACCATGAATTGCATTCTATTTGGTAAGGGGGGGATGAGGCCATGATGAGCTTAATTGGACTAATGCGTGCCTAACAGATGGTCTATCTATCTATCTATCTATCTATCTATCTATCTATCTATCTATCTTTCTTTCTTTCTTTCTTTCTTTCTTTAGTGGATTTATGGTATGACTGATGACTTCCCTGTACAAACAGTAATTTGGCAGACTGGGACCTGCTACAATAAATAAATAAATAAGAAAAATGAAAGAAAACTGCTTTTTTATTTATTCTAAATGGGTCATTCCAGACCACCTTTTGTCATATTCCTCTCCACAGGTAATGTCACACTTAACCAGAAATGCCAGTATCATCACACTCATCAGAACATTCCGGAACTATATGTAATACTCCTTTCACTTCGCAGACTCTGCCTATGCCTTCTTTGACACACTAAAATGTACCTATCATCATTTTTTTAACATAAAAATGCTTTGGTGTGGTGTTATATGAAACATTCTCAGGTGTGCTGTACAATCTTTCTGCAAACTCCACAACATTAGAATACTGAGGATGGTTTCCACAAAACCAATAAAAACTTGCTGTAACTATAGTCTGACCTGAGTGTGGCATTACTATGATGGTGGTAGCCATGTTGTTCATGCTTTGTACTAATGCTTTATAATATTGTCTGTTTTGCTATTTAAATACAATAGCTTTCTAATCAATATTTATTGTTCTGTTTTTCATGGTTGCAAAAGTTATGGATGAAAAGTGTGTGATAGGTACAGGCTAGAATCTGAAATTAGTGTGTCTGGATCTGAAGAAAAGCTGAATTTGAATTTAAAAGGCCTGTGTGAATCTCTACATACCCATCTCTTTCTTACCCATGGACTTTTGTTTCATTGCTATTTGTTTTATTTATTTATTGTCTTCTGTTTATTGAGAAAGTCCTACAGGGCTCAAGTCTCATTTTTTAGAGGAGGCCTGGCTAGAAAAGCTCCACATAAAATGCATATTTTCAGTGAACAACAATAAAAAATAAACATTTTAAGCATTATTTTGCAGGAAGTATTTTGACAAATAGTAAAGACATTTATAACATACTTTAGAAGTTGTATGGACAAATGGAACTTGTCATTGACCAGCCCTGGAACTAAAAGCCAAACATGCATTTTAATTTCACAAGAAGGATATATATCTCACACTCTTGTTTAGTATAAAGTTGATTTATCAGAACTATGCTGCACTTTTCAGTACTGTATATATATATATATATATATATATATATATATATATATATATATATATATATATATATATACATATATATATATATATATATATATATATTATTAAATTGAAAACAAGCTATAATAAAATAAAATAATTAAATGAGACCAAAAACAGTGCTTAATTGCATAATCATACTACAGAAGCCATTAATTAATTCTTCCTAAAAATTAACAGAAAAACATAGATTTTCTCAAAGAATAACCAAAATATTTGACAGGGACTAGAAAAGGAAAAACAGCAGACAGTAGCTTCATACCTTACATATTTATGACTTAATTGTTCCATGCATGTCTGTCATTCTATGATATGTCAATGTATATATCTATCTATATCTATATATTTATATTTATATCTATATCTGTATTTGGGTCTATATTATCTAATCAAAGATTTCTAACTTCTAATACCGTATGGCCGACACCATATGATCAAAGTTAGAAAACTTCGAAGGCGGGTAAAAAAAAAAAAAAGATCACTTAAGAAGTTAAAGCAGGGGGGAAGCCCCCCCTGCACCCCCACACCTCCTGCTCTTTAAATATACCAACTCCAAGATTGCACTACAGTGCAGTAAAGGGAAGTCTTCCCTTCATCGCATTATGGTGCGGTGTCGGAGTTGTTATATTTAAAAAGCGGGGGGTGTGGGGGGTGTTTAGGGTTTAGTGTTTTCTTTTCTTTTTTTTTTTTTTTTTTTTTTACAAATTCCAAGTTTTCTAATTCGATTGAATAATATAGACCCTCTGTATTTATATCTATAGCTATATATCTAGATTTGTATTTATAGTTCCATATATGTTTAGCTCCGTATATCTC
>NC_056741.1:1420028909-1420048909 GCF_019279795.1 Protopterus annectens
CACACATGCGCACTCACACCTAGGGCCAATTTAGAGTGTCCAATCCACCTGCAGCATGTCTTTGGGATGTGGGAGGAAACCGGAGCACCCGGAGGAAACCCACGCGACCACAGGGAGGACATGCAGACTCCGCACAGAAGGCACCCCAGCCAGTAGTTTCATATCTTGGAGATTTATTCTGTGGAAGTCCTTAATAACTCTCCTACTTGAATATAATATTAGTAATTATTTAAAGAGTAATTGTGGATACTTTAGTAACCAAAATTCTGTTGCAGTTCTTATGGTTAGCATTCTGTTATAGACTCAGCTTTTTGCTTTTTTTTATACTTGTTCATTTGATAATTATTGCTAAAGAGTTATCTTTTGCAGGACTTACATTAGATTTATAAATTGAAAATAACAGTTTTCTTTATTTTTGAGGAAAATTTGATATCTTCCTGAAATATATACATTCATATTCATTCTCATATGTTTTCAGTGGTAAAAACAGCTAAAATTATATAGAATATTTAACAGCTAGGTATAACTTGTGGAAGTATTTGATCTGTCAGATATCAGACAAAGTTTTTCCTGGTAATAAGTCTGCTAAATATGTTTTAGTTTTATAATTATATATGTATATATCTTTTTTCAGATAATTACAGAACGTGGGACTGGAATATACAGCCAGTTTTCAAATATTCAGTCAGTTGTCATTTCTGGTTATGCTAATACTCCACAATCTGCAACAGGAGTTGTCAGCTATTCTACCGATTTGAATTATTTGTATTCCTGCTACTACCCACTGGAATATTTGCTTAACAACACTCAGCTTATTACGTGAGTACTTTAGCTAATCTTAGAAGTATTATGTTCAAGCAATTAGAATATTAAGTGAGCACTTTAAAATTCATCAACAATTAATATAGCATAGTTTGACTTATTGGTAAAATATGCTGCTTGCAAATTCAACCCAGAGCATACATGATAGAAACTGTGTTGATGAATAAATACATTATAATTATTTTTCATGTGACAATGCTTTTTGCAATGTCATTTTCTCATTGCCTTAATATAAAGTTGTTTTATACAGCTGGCTGGTATTTCCATGTTTTCTTCATAACCTGCATGGCTGCATTGATTCTGTCTAGGTGTTGTCCTTTCTTTTTAACTCTCAAATTAAAATGGTTGATTTGCTACTAATTGTCTGTATACTGTATTTTCAATTACCATTGTGATCTGTGTTATTGTTGAAAAGGACGAACAAAATATCAACTATGTAGTTAATAAATGGGGTTCCTAATTGTAGATTAAATCAAATTATTTCTATCTTCATGTAATCAGTCAAAGACTGTCAAACGTTCATATCAACAACTCCTAGAAATAAGGAAAATCAGAACAGTGAGATAGAAAGCTATTAGGCTTTACTGGGTAAGGGAAGGCTTTCATCATATGTGATATGACCCAGGTGGATGATGAGGTAAGTCATGCAGTTTAACAGTTGTGGCAAAAGCCAATTTAGGAAAAGAAACCATAAAAAGCTATCAGGAAATAAATGCGATGATAAAATTGAAATAGAAGAGACCAAAATGAATGTAAAACAAAGCTCCTGAGAACAAATTTGAAGCAGAAGTTCTGTATTCAGCAGTCCACATAGAACACTACTATACTAACAAGTGGCTGATAGAATATTGCTGCACTTATGTACTGAAACCTTCGTGGCACTCATGTGTATGATGCAGCCTTATGCGTTTTCCTTTTTATCTGTTCAGCTTTCCATTATTTACAAGAGTTGTCAACATGAGCATTTGATATTCTTGACTGATGACATGAAGATCAAACTAATGGGATTTGATCTAAAGTTAGGAAGCCTAACAAATAAATGAATTAAGTTAAAAGGACATTCCGTATGCCTGGTTTTAGTACCATATAATTATCCATATTATCATTATTTGTTTTAATTCATCTATGTTGGAATATCAGGATGGGTTAAAGAGGTTTTTTTTTCCCCCAAACAAAATCTAATTCCTTAATTCCTATTTAGAAATTGCACACACGTTATGACTAAATTGTTTCCAAAGATGCATGGTAGAGTGTTGGCAAATATTTTATCTTTCTCTGTGCACTCATAAAGGAAATCACTTTTTTATTTAAAAGATTTTTTTCATGCAATTAGACTATAGATATTTAGTGATATAGTTATTTCTTATCACCATGCAACAGAAGTGGATCACAATCCATGAGGCCAAATTATTGAAAGTCTGGATGCATACAGAGTTCATAAGGAATTAATCACAGGCTTTTTCTTTGTGAATTGCAGTATATCTTAAGATAATCTAAGATAAGTTTTCACATGAATGTCTGCCCCCCCCTTATTCATTAAAACTCAGTTGATATTGTTAAATGTAGTTTAAAAGGGTCTATATTAGATAATCAAACTTTCAAAAGTTTGACTGTCATATGGTCGACACCATATATCAAACTTTCAAAAGTTCGACTGTCATATGGTCGACACCATATATCAAACTTTTAAAAGTTTGAACATCTAATAAAAAAAAAAAATGAACTACACAAATAACCTACCTGAATGTTCTCAGCAGTGGAGCAAGCACCTCTGCACCCCCCACGAGGGGTTGGGGGCTACACCCCCACACCCCCTGCTCTTTAAATATACCAACTCCAAGATCGCACTACAATGCAGGAAAGGGAAATCTTCCCATTCCGTGCTATACAGAGATCTCTGTTAAAACGTTTGAACTTTCAAAAATTTGATCATATGGTGTTAACCATATGAATTGATCTTTTGAAAGTTTAATTATCTAATATAGTCCCATTAAAAATATTCACTTAACTGTATGTGCTATAAAGATGAATCAGTTTAAATGAAAAAAAAATACATGAAATATAAATGCATGAAATGTAAATGTTTCTTAAATTACATTTAAGACCTGAAAACTATAAAAAAACTGTCAAGTAGCTTGCAATTATTATACTAGCCTACTGCACAGAAGTTTCTGATTGGATCTGTCATCATAACCAGACATTCATTTGTTTAAGAAACAGCATTAATTTCTCAAACACATAGCTACCGATTTTAATCAGAGACTTGATTGCAGTATTTGTAACTGGTGGGAATTTTAGTAGCCATTTGTGTATTAACACAATGTTTCTTAAAATACCATAATGTTCAAAACTGAAAAAAAAATGTTAAACTATATGTGCATAATTAACAAAATTGCTTCTAGAGGTACATGATAGAATGTTAGTATCTTTTCCATCGGACTTAATCATAATTCTCTATGTTAAATAACACTAAATAATATCTGAAACTGCATTATGGTACAGCTAGGCAAATAAAAAAAGTAATTTATTCATTTTTATCGTCATATGAAATACCTGGGACTGAAACCCTTTGCTTTGACTTCTTTAATGAACACAAGTTAGCTATTTTATTAAACATACCATGTCTGCCTGACAGTCCATATACAAAATTCTTTTAATGAGGAACCCCTTATAAAAGTGGAAAATCATTCTTGTTCTTACTTTTTTCTCTTGTTATTGTTTATTTTTGTAAAGTCAAAAGATTATACATAAGAGCATACATTACATACTATAAAATGAATTTTCTCTTCTGTTACTTTTTATCTACAAGAAATGTTTTGAAGATATTCAGGGAAAGCAAAGCTTTAGCACCATGTTTAAATACTTTTATAGTTTTGACAAATGCATTTCATTTTTTTTTTGCTTTGGCCTGAACCATTAGAGGCATGACAAATGATCATCACTATAGATAAATGAAATTAGTAAAATAAATTACAGTTAAATAAATAAACAAACAGACAATTCTACACAGACAAACCTTTTAGGATCAAGGTCCAAATTCTGTTTTTTTGAGAATAGTTTGACCTTTTGGTTCTTATACATAGACTTAACTGATTTATTGAAGGTGTTCATAATTTTTAAGGATGTAGTTAAACAGGCTGCTGCAGATTGACTTTTTCATTATAACAAAAGAAAAACCTTTCTGGGAAATTTGTTCTCATATAGCATTCATACTATACTATAATATTCAGGTCTATATTTTTACAACTAAGATCACTTGGTCTAAATTCAATACATCTAAAGCCTCTTAATCTAAACACTGAAAAAAAAAACATAAAAATAAATAAAACTTTTTTATTTGCAGAGAGCAGGGCTCCTACAACTCACACCTCCAGCTAATTATATATTCCAACTCCAAGATTGTACAATAGTGGGGGAAACAACAAACTCCCATATCTCAGTGTGAGTGATCTTGCAAAGGATACCCACATTTGAGAATATCTATAGCTATATAAGTGAGTCTAGCCTAACATTCACTTACACTAATATCCCAAAACTAAATGCACATGGTCAAAAATACATTACTCTACGAAATGAGCAATGTAATGCTTAAAATCCAAAATTACACCAAACACATTTATACCAAATTAATTACCCAAATGTACTTCGACCAAATGAATAAACTCTAAAATTAGATCAAATTAATTTAGACCAAATGCATGGAATCCCAGACTAACTACCCTGCATATGCATATATTACTTAATGATTCATGAGGGTCCTTGTATCTGTATATGTTTTTCTTCAGTTTGTGCATTCATGGGAGTTGAATTTATCTCATACCTCTAATATGGAAAATAACTTTCCAGTGAATGAAATTAATAATGTTTAGCTCTTCAAACCACAGTTTGTCCTTTATTACAAATGATAATGTCTATTCAAACCTAGAGGCAGAAATGACAATGGTTTATTTTAGTGTCTCATGTATACACACACACACACACACACACACACACACACACACACACACACACACACACACACACACACACACACACACACACACACACACACGCATTGCATGGAGCACCATGATTACACTTAGAAGTTGGAAAAAAGATAGGCTTGTTAAGCATCTTTCTAATAACAGATGGATGCTTAACAAACTTTTGTTAAGCACCTTTTACTGCTCTTAAGCAATAGTCTCATGCTAGTACATTAACAGAAATTAACAGTCACCATAGAAGAGCAGCAGAGAACAAAAAAAAAAACTTTAAAGCATTAAACACTTCATTTAGCCTTTCTTATTTCTGTGGTGGCCATTTAGCCTTTCTTATTTCTGTGGTGGCCATTATCATTGTGTCACTGGTAAGTGTGTTATAGCTTCCAAACAGCATGCTTAGCATTCCTACACTTTTTCTCTGAAATTTTGCAGTACATAGAAGCAGGTTAAGCTTTATGCACTGCAAAGAATTATGATTTGGGTCTTTCCAGTCATAACCCTGTGTTATGTGTTCTCAACAGGGAAGTCATGAAATCTGCTCTTGAGACATCTATGTCTTGATTATATATCAAGCTGGTTATATGATCAATTAATTCAATACATAGCCACTTGATTAATGTTAGTTGTATCATAATTCATTAAAAAGAAAAGAGTTAATTGAAAGGTGCCATCTTTCAGCTGTGAAAGATCATGGTACAGTAAGGAAAGGGAATCTTCCCTTTCCCCAGTGTTGTGTGATCTTGGAGGTGGTATAGCAAAACTAGCATGTGTGTTAACTGAAGAGCGGGTAAAGTAGATCAAACCCCAAGCTTAGTTAGTGGTACAGGCACCTTTTAGACCTCAAATGGGGGAATAAATGAATTATGAGGCTTAGTCTAGTCACTTCTCTTCAGGTTTACCTTGAAGACGGCAAAGGTGCTACTCTATGTGTCATGTAGTAGAAGTTTATTCCATACTTAGGGATACTTTGGGATATGAAATCTATCATGCCAATGGGTCTTACTAATTTGTTGATGATTTATTTTCTTTAGCCTGGTATTTGAGGAACTACTTGTTTTATGAAAGAATTGAAGGTCAAATAGGGTTAGATCTTTCATGGATTGAAAGGCTAGACTCAAATTTCTGCAGAAGAGTCTATAAGAAACTCAATACAGAGACAAAACTATCAGTGTGTCACGGATGTTCCTTTGCTTTTTCTGCTGCTAACATTACATAATAACTACTGGTTTTTATTGACCAGATTTCATTTGAATCCCTTTAGTTAAGTATTTTTTCAAGAGAAGACAACACCAGATAGGAAACATAGTCTGTCTTTTCCGGTATAACCCAGGCCAAAAGGCAAAAGTTAAAACAGCATGTTAAAATATGTTTAGATACAAGAATTAGTATAAAAGACAACAGAGAGACAAAAAGGAAATTCAGCAGAACAGATTTAGGACCAATAAACTAGTTATCATGTCTTTAAGTGAAACAAAAATAGTTTTCCTAGTAATGTATGTGACTCATGGAAATAAGCAGTATTTTTATTCTTACTAGTAAGTGTTAATTGTTTTTTTATACCTTGTTTACAGAGCAACAGGAGCTGTGGCAGTCACCACAAACAATGGCAGTTTTATCAGCACTCTGAGCATGAAACTTTATGGTGTAAGTATAAAATGTAAGACTTTAGAGTCTTTAAAAAATGTCTGCACTTGAGGCTATTCATTGCACAACTGTCTAGCCTAGGCAGTTGCATTCAGTTTATTTTATTTTTTTGCCCTCAAATGTGCTTGCACCCCACTATGTTAATACATACATCTAACTACTTTAACAGCAGTTGTATTCCTCTCCAATAAAAACATACTTGCAGCTATATAAGCCATCAACCAAATTAACTCTAGCTACTTCATACATAGTTTTAGTCACTGACCAGAAGAATCAGTTTAGGCTATTGAAACATACATTATCATTGTTATCTAATGAAGCAGGACAGCACCTTTGCTCAATTTGCCTTAATTGCACTTATGTTAGCTATCATACTTGGAGTTTGGAGTATATATCTTCATATTTTTACTTTGCATATATTTGATATCTTGTTACCTTTTATTTACTTCTCTTCTGCTCTTATTTTTTTCTTGAAATGTCAAACACTCTGAGAGTACAGACATAATCTGAATTAATTAAACATGTTTGTTTAGTTTTAGCACTCAAATCTGAATTAACTAAACTTTTTTTAGTTTTAGCAGTCAAATCTGTTTCTTTGATCTCAGCACATGTTCAGAACTCGTTGTAAGCACTAAATAAGCTACAAATTACTACGTCACTCAACTTTCCTCACTTGTCTAGAGGAAAGCAGTTTTTAGTACTTAATAAATAAGCACCTACCCAGGCATGTCTAAGGGTCAGCTCCAGGTGATTTCTCCTGTCTACCTGATGAATCTGGGCATCTTGGGGCAATGCAGCAATTGCCTCATGTACACAGACAACCCTCTCCTCCTACCACCCAACACTACAACCTGTGAGAGATGCACTTATATAGCCAAACTGGAAGCAAAGCTCTTTTCACCCAAATCTGGACTAGACAGTCAAGAGGAGAAGGTAAACACTTGCACCACACCACACTCATGACATAGTCCCTCAAAACCTACATCACCAAAGCACACACATAGAAACACAAAACACGCACCTACATTCGGGAAAGCTCTCAATAGAAATCTACCCAAGCAACAGAGACCTCCAAAGCAGAAACGCAAGCAACCTCCACCTCCCAATACAGCCCAAATGACACATAGCCCACAAACTCAGTGTGCCAATCAACCACAGCCCATAAGGTATAACAGCATACCCAACACTCTAGTCATAGGTGACTCTGTAGTCAGGCACACTGATGTTCCACTAACCAGGCTAAACAAGGAGAAAGTTAATGTCAGCTGCCTGTCAGGTGCCAGGATCCACCACATAATGCACACACTCAGTTCACTCCACAACAAGTACAAATATGACTCTGTCATTGTCCATGTTGGTGTGAATGACCTGAGACGTACCTCCCTGGGCTACATGAAAAGAGACATTGAGGAGCTCTCTGATCTTGTAGCCCAGGTCTGCCTGGGCTATGACCCTAGCCCTGAGTAGCATCCTGCCATCACCCAGAATGATACCACAGTACAAGGACAAAATAATTGACTTCAACAATTAGCTAAGCTTCTGGTGTCATTCTAAGGGGATCCAGTATCTGTCTACCTGGGAAGATGTGATTGACAGACCATGATGCTTTGCCAGAGATGGCCTGCACCTGTCGCTCTTGGGATTCTGGATACTGACTAAGGCTCCTTGCCACCCCTATAGTGCCTTTTTTAGGCAAGGTTCAAATGACAAATTCACCACTGTAACAGGTACAAGCAAGCACAATCTGAGGGTAATGCTACTCAAGGGTAGAAGTCTAAACCTCAAAATGCACTCACTTGAGGCACTCCTTAAAAATGGAGAACATCGACATCTGTGCAATGACAGAGACCTGGTTCAAGGCTCCAGAGACCACCTCTGCATTACCAGTCTATAATTCATTCCACACCTTTTGGCCACCTAACCTGGAATGAAACACTAAAGGCGGAGGTGTGTCCACATTAATTAAGGATATCCACACCTCCAGGCAAGTTGTTCAGCATAATGCATCCAAGATTATCCAAAGGTAACTAACTCTGGGCAAGCCCGCAATCCAAATTGTAGCTTGCTACAGATCCACCACCATGCCCCAGGATTCCCACTCCTCATTTCTTGATACACTGGAAAATATTAGGTTACAGCCCAACACCCATAATGGGCAATTTCAACTACCCCACCATTAACTGGGAAAACTACTCATGTACCAACTATTTTGCTCAACGTTTTCAGAATTCATAAATTCCAATGCCTTGGATCAACTTATCCACACCACACCAGGGGCAGCATTATCCTAGACCTGGTCATTACCAACATGGGCGATCAGTGTTCCACACCAGAGGTCAATTCCTTGTTGGTCAGATCCAACCACAAGCTAATTACCCTAGACTTCCACATCCCACCCCCACCCCTCATTAGGGAAACCACCGTAAAAAATTTCTCCAAAGCCAACTTCACGCTTCTTAAGACAGAAGTGGCAAACTTCATGACACCCATGCAGATGGACAATAAAGGTACGACTGCTGAATCCTACACAAATGCACTTTATAAGCACTTACACAAGTGCATGGATCATGCTATCCCTAACAGAACCAAGATGCTATCCTCCAAAAAAAAAGGAAACCAATCTGGTGGTCCCCTGCCATAAACAAACTCTACAACAGAAAAAAGAAACTGTTTCAAAAAAGAGTAAAATCCCATGATTGGAGGAACTCCCTGGTCGGCCTCAGTAAGAAGCTGAGATCCCTCATAAAATCTTCCAAAGCTAGTTACGAAAACTAAATCTCCACTGATTCTAAAGACAACCACAAAGCACTCTGTAGCTATGTCAATGATCTCAATGGCAACACTCAGATCTGCTCTGAGTTACAGTGCAATGACACTGAATATACAAAACCAACTGATATTGCCAACATCCTGGCAGATAGGTTCAGTGCTAACTTTACCCCCCTCTCACCCTACTAAAAGGCCCCATCTCTATACCAGAAGAATGCAAAGTTCCTGTAATCATGGCTGCTCAGGTAAAAAACACACTCTCCAATGTCAAGAACACAGCATCTATGGGACCTGACAACATCCCAGGCTGCATTCTACATGAACTACAGAATGAACTGGTACCTCACCTAAGCACCATGTTCAATCATAGCCTCACTTCAAGCTTTGTGCTCACTGAATGACGCACAGTGATGGTTATCCCACTCCACAAAGGGGGACCCACCATGGACACAGGGAACTTCCACCCATTAGCCTGATGAGCCTGGTCTGCAAGGCCATGGAATATATCATCATGGAACTTATAAACAAAGACATTGGTCATCTCCAAACTCTGGACTCCACCCAGTTCGGGTTTGTAAAAGGCAGATCATGTCTCCTAAACCTGATAGACTTCTTTGAAGCAGTCACCAAAGCCATAGATGAGGGTAAGGTGGTTCACACAGCCTATCTAGATCTTGCCAAGGCTTTTGACACCATCCCCCCACTCTGGAATTATAGATAAACTCACTAAACTAGGTATAAATCCCTATGTCACAAGATGGGTTACCAACTGGCTCACTGACAGAACCCACACTGTGAAAGCAGACTCCAAATCCGACTTCAGACCAGTGACAAGTGGAGTACCACAGGGTTCAGTCCTGGGTCCTCTCATGATTGGTATCTACTTCTCTGAAGTACAGGCTAACACAGAAGGTGTTTGGCTAGTGAAGTTCGCAGATGACTGCAAACTAGGAGCTATAATCGAAACTTCTAATGATGTGGACATCCTACAAAAGGGCCTCACTGAGACAGATGCCTGGTGTCAAAGCCATGGCCTCAAGCTCAGTGCCAAAAAGTGCATTGTCATCCCCTTTGGTAAAAACTCTGTACCCATGAACTACAACATAGGCAGTTGTATACTCAACACCGAAAGTGTGATAAGAGACCTTGGGACACAGGTGGACAGTAGTCTCTCCTTTGATAATCACATTGCCACAGTAGTCAGGAAATCCTTCTATGTGGCACACCTCATCACAAAAGGTTTCTCACCCAGGAAAAAAGAGGTCATTGTTCCCCTCTACTCATCACTCATTAGACCCATTATAAAGTACAATGCCCCTTTTGGTACGTACCTCACAAGACATCTACAACAACTGAAAAGGCCACAGAAATACCTCACAAAGAGGATTACCGGTCTCAAACAGATGCCCTATGCAGACCGTCTCAAAAATCTCTAGCTTTACTCTGTTGCATATTGCCTACTCAGAGGCGATCTTTGCCTAACATGCAAAGCTATGTCAAACCCAAAGCTGTTGGATGTGCTCCACTCCACTCCACTTAAAGAAATCCCAGTCCCTCTGAGCTACACACTCTAGGGACCTAAACCTTGTCACCACAATAAACAGAACATGCTGGAGGGATAGATTCCTGTCCCAGAGGCTTCCCATACTCTGGAACAAACTACCTATCTCTATCAAACAAAGCTCCTCATTAGCACTCTTCAAGAAAAATCTTGATTGTATGGGAGATAGGAAATTCACCCTGCAGATCACTTCTGTGGCTCTGCTTGATAGGGGCACAGAAAATAATTTTCTTGGGTGGTGAAAGCCAGGGTAACTTTTTGGCTTGGCTTATATAGGCCCTAGGGCCAATAGCCTAGTACCTACCTATGACCCTATGAGCCTATGTTTCATAGGTGCGAAGTACATATGATGTTATAGGCACAGCTTTTACTTATTGTAAGTATTTTGCTGAAGTGCATTAACAGAAAAATCCGCACATCCAATCAGAAAGGGGCTCAGCTGACTGACCATGAGGTATCATCCATTGTGAGTCACATAATGATTAAGGCCTGTCGAAGTCAAGTTTCTATATGATGGGTAAAAAGCCAGACCTCCGATAACTCCAGCATTATGCTTCCAGTTGGCTGCAATGGAAGATACACCCCTAAGGCTTAGGAATTATGGGAAGTTCAAGGCTACAGAGTCATCCAACCATTACACCTCTCAGTTACCACCCTAGACTGTAACTCTCGTCTCAAGGGGGATTATACCAATCATGCCTGGCTTCAGTTTTTGAATACTCCTCCAGTTATCCAGATCTCAGTTAAAGGAACACTGAGTATCACAATCTTTATCTGCAGGTAGAGTATATTCCAGAAGCAAGGGAGATGCTGAGGAATGAGTGTGTCTCTCCACCTTGATTTATTGGTCTGCTGAATCAGGTTAATATCTCTTGTTCTGGTATATGTGGGACGGTTTGATTTGTGAAGATACAACACATCCTGGACAACTGAGACCCTGACTACTTAAAAGGCAACACATAGGTATCATGTGAGAAGCCTATAAGACACAGAAATGAGGAACAGTGCTTCTAGCCTTTTCTAGTAGAGTACAAATCACACATCTCAACCTCTGTGCACAAGAAATCTGGACAAAGCCTAAAATAATGGTGGGCAAAGGCCCAAAAATAAGGACAGCTTTTAAATATTGCCCTTATAAACTTGAAATGTTGCTAGAATAACACAATTTGTATTGGCATGTATTTTCTGAAAGATAAAAAGTCTGAAACTCAAATGCATGTCATTACTTAGTGACTTCAGTCCTCACTGATTTACCAGAAAATCACAAATTATATGAGGAACAGAAAATGTTGATGCAAAAAACAGTTGAGAGGTATGCTAGAGATTTTAAGCTTATAATAATCTTTTTCAGGTGTCCCTGAGGTATTTCCTTCTCTTTGATATGTGTGGTGAGGTACACCCCCAAAGAGATGCTTGCATTCTATAACTGGTCTGAACAGTGACCTGTTTAGATCTGGATACCATTCCCTGTTCCATGGCCTTACAAATGAGACACATCAAGCTGATTTGCCTATAGTTTCCATAGTTAGTATTAAGGCCACTGTTATGGAGTGTCAGGACCAATACCATACAACAGATTTTCATGGCAGTGTCTAAAGCTGGGGTCAGGTAAACAGCTTAAGACATGTTTGTTACTATTTAACAGGCAGGTATGTTATTTGGTCCATTGAAGGACATTGTTGAGTGTTGCTTCTTAGTTTACTAACATAATTGAAAAATGATTTAGAACGGTCACTGGTTCTAGATATCAACTCAAGTTAATGAGCTCCCTTAGTGTTTTCCTTGACTTGGGGGGTCTTTAGATCCACTCTGTACTCTAATGAGTTTTTTTCCTGTTACTGTAGATATTTCTGCTGGTGGATCACTGCAATGGTTTACTTTTAAATTTCCTGTTATATTTTGATGTGAAAGGCACTGCTGATTCATATACTTATTAATGGGGATATAAAACTACTTAAATAATCTATCTAGTGAGGCAGTGTCTGGCATGATGCTTTTAAAAGTGAATTTTGAGACTTCATCATATAATTTGAAGATATTTGTGTGTGGTATCTTTCAGTTCTGTTATATTGCTTTCAAGAGGTTTGGACAGCTTGAGGGGGATAAAGTTACTAGCTTATGGTCTGACTTAATTGCAGAGAGAGTTACTAGTGGGACTGTGCCCAATGATATTATGTTTATTAGTAGCAGATCAAGAAAATGGTGTCATCTAATTGGGCTAGTAACAATCCTGTTCATTCAATATTTATTTATTATGTCTAAAACTCTTCTGAGGATATCATATGTTGGTGGTGTAGGTACATCAGTCAATTGATGAGTAGTTAAAATCTCCCAGAATGATGGCATTCTTATTTATAGGGTGTTAATTCATGACATTTAGGAACTTGACTTTTTGGGTCATGAAAGGGGTCCTATAACAGACAATGTACTGATGGTTGATTCTGTTTAGTTTGATTAGGAGATTGATAAGTTCAATGTGTATGCCTCTAGGAGTCGATGTAGAGGTGATATGGTTTCTGACAAATATGGATGTACCACCCTAGCTTCCACTGGGCCTGAAAACATAGAAGGTACCAAACCCTGGCATGGAGGCAGTGTTTTCCGGACATTTAAACCAAGTTTCAGTAATTACACATATTTGGATGCCTTCCAAATGCAAGAGTGTCTCATGGTTGGGCAGCTTGTTGTTTAGACTTCTGGCATTTACCAGAGCCACCTTAATTTGATCCCGCATTGATATTGATAAATTTGCTTATTTAACTGTTCATTAATTGAATATTGCATAAAACCGATACTATGGGGACAGTGAAGGCTTTAACTAGTATGTGGAAACCTTTGACTGAGAGGTGCAGACCATCCTTTGCAAAGCAAGTAGGACTGATAACCATCTCATTAGAGGCTCACACATACTAGTCAGTTGAAGATAATCATCAACAGCATCATGCACAACTCCCTATCACATCATGCACAACTCCCTATCACATCATGCACAACTCCCTATCACATCATGCACGACTCCCTATCACATCATGCACGACTCCCTATCACATCATGCACGACTCCCTATCACATCATGCACGACTCCCTATCACATCATGCACGACTCCCTATCACATCATGCACAACTCCCTATCACATCATGCACGACTCCCTATCACATCATGCACGACTCCCTATCACATCATGCACAACTCCCTATCACATCATGCACAACTCCCTATCACATCATGCATGACTCCCTATCACATCATGCGCAACTCCCTATCACATCATGCACAACTCCCTATCACATCATGCACAACTCCCTATCACATCATGCACAACTCCCTATCAGATTACGTCAGGCCATTTTAGGCATTACTGAGGATAAGGGGGAATTCAAGTCAGTATCATGGTCTTGCTTGTATTTGTGACATGCACAGAAAGCTCAGAATTGTCTTATCAGCTAATTTACTGTTTGATTCTATACATTCTGTACATGGGCACAGCTTTGAAATTTGTGAAACCTGTTGATAGTCCCTTGCACATATGAGGAATACCCACAGTTATTTTTAAATCCTAATATCTTGTTAGATGTTGGGTTTGAGTAAACTAAATAAATAAGCCTCAGTTTGTATTCCAGCAACCTAGATGCATGATATTAATACCTCAGATATTGCAGTTACAGCCAAATACCTAAATTCTGTGTTGAATTTATTATCCATTTTTTAGGAGACTGTGAAAGGACTGCATATGCTGTATGATTTGGAAAGTATAAATATTAGAAGAGCTCATATACTCTTTGCACAGGCTCTTCTCATACATAAACATATCTGGTGTGCTAATTGGGCAGTCCCTTATTAGGCTGCACACTGAGGATACAATGTCATGCCAATGGTGAATGTAGCACTGTTGATTAGTTGTGGAAAGTTGATATGAATTCTCTAAAGACTGAAAATGCATTCATGTCATGTTGGTACCTATTACCTGAAACCTTCTGTGAAAAGTTCAGTATCCCTCTATTTGTGTATGTGATTCAACAGCAGTGTTTTGAAATAGGAGGAGCTATCTGTTAGACATTTTTTTCACTGTGGTCTTTTACAGGTGCTTTATCACCAGGTATAACATGGAGATGCAATGCTAATTGCCCCTGCTAATATTAAAATGTCTTCATATTTCACCAGACTACTGGCTGATAATATCTTATGCAAAGTGAAGCCACCATCTTCAGCCTCATATCTACCAATCCTGATCCTCTTCCTTTAAGGGGCACTGTAAACACCATATCTGGTAGCCTTCTGCTCTTCCCATCTTATAAAAATTGCCTAATTTGCTTAGGGTTGCCACCTTTTAAGTAGGCCAAAGTTGGAACAGGAGGTGCGGCCAATATGACATTTATCACACTCCCTACCATGGCATTACCACAGGAGTGTTGAAGGAGATAGTTATGGGTACAACAGTGTGAAGTTAAGTTATTGCAGCATATTGAAATCTCAAACCATTTAAATTATGAAGCTTTAAAAGTGAAGCATTACTAAAAAAAAAAACACATTACTCAGTTGTAACAGTAAGTAAATTTTACAGAAAAGCACACTACTCATATTAAACAGACAATTATGTTTATTTAAAAAAGTAGAACTCTTAAATGCTACATAGCAGACTAACCGTGACTATTCTGGAAGACGAAAACAAAAAAAGTCTACATACTGTATGGCACACAAGCACAGCAACATTTTTAAATGTGTAGAATTTAATATGTTTATTGCAAATATAAGCTAAAGCAAAAAAAAAAAACTACATACTACACACTGCAAGAAAAGCAGACTAAATCACTTATTTTTAAATGTGTACTTTGCATTTGATTTGATATAATATTTGAATCAGTCATTACATTTCATCCAGTAATTTATATTCATAATTAGCTCAGCTTTTAACAACTCCATAATACAATGGTTTTGCACATCTGGCCATTTATTTTTCACCAAAGGGAAAACTCAGACTGCAAATGCATTTGATGCTGGTATAGGTAAAACCCTAGCAATTACCAGATATAGTGCAGTCAGCTCAGGCCCTTCTCTGAAGAGCTTCAGCCACTTTTCTCCTGGAGATAGGCTTGTGGTACATAACTGTTGGAGAAAGGGCTTGATTGCTAAAATATCTTGGAAAAGATGGTCTTCATCTACATTCTGCAGACTCAGGGCAGTGGTCACACTGAGTATGTCACTGAACGCAAAGGGCTCAGTTAAAGATTATTTAGACTGTAAACAAGTAGTTGTTTTCAGTATAATCAAACCACTGTTCTAAGTACTTTACTGCTGTTGCCAAGAACAAGATGAAGTCTCTTTCCATTTGTTAAAAGAAGTGCTGTCTAATGTACTCATAAGTGCCCTAGGTTTTCCACCAAAAGATGCACCTTCAGCTCTTGCCTGCAGTCTTTCCTTGAGAGAGACCATTACAGAAGCTGGTTCCATAGCAGTAAGTGCTGTTTTTTTACTAATGTACTTATATGTTCATTGAAATCCATAACAACAACACTGAGAAAGTGCAGAGAGTACTGGGGCAGTGTGGGCGATGCATTCTTGCCATACTCATTAGCTGAAAAGTACTGCCATATCTGCTGAGGGGGTCTCCTCTTCTCCCTGGGAGAGGAAATAGGACTGGAGCACTGGGAGATTTTTCAATACTCTGCCATTGGCTGTCACTGTTGGGCACATGCCTTGAGACTCTGAAATTCCATGCCACAAAAGTCAAAAAAGTCTTTCAAGTCTCTGGTCCTTGTGGCAGAACCTGAGAAATGGCCAAAAAGTTTCATCACGACACGTCCACATCATAAGGTAGTTGTGCTGCTGCTTTTTTGTTGCATTATGAATAATGTGGGCAACACAGCTAGCCTTCTGGAGTGATGGACGCTTTTCTTTTAATCTGGTATGCACACCAGATTTCTTCCCATAGTTCACACTGGCATTATAAGCTCCATTTGTTGAAATGCTGTTCCAGGGCAAGGAGTTCTTGTCCATAATGTTATGAATAATGTGGGCAACACAACTAGCCTTCTGGAGTGATGGACACTTTTCTTTTAATCTGGTATGCACACCAGATTTCTTCCCATAATTCACACTGGCATTATAAGCTCCATATGTTGAAATGCTGTTCCAGGGCAGGGAGTGTTTGTCCATAATGTTCAAAATTTGTTGTGATGTAGCATGGGCACATTCATCAGGGTCTTCACAGAAGTCCAAAAGACCGTGCACCATCCCTTCTTTGGAAAAATACCTCACTACAAGTGGCAATAATTTTATGTTTCCCTTGTTAGAAGTGTCTTATGATAGTGCAAATGAAGTGCCTGGTTTCTGAAGGTCATGCAGGAGGCATTCCAATAAGTGCAGTCCCAAAACATTTTCAACAATGACTTCAAGATTGGTTCTTTCACAAGATAGTTTCTTTTTTTTCGATGACTGAGTTGCTATACAAGTGGCTGGCCAATTTTACTGCAGAGTCCAAACTATTATAAGAAATATTGTGTTTAACAGCATGAAACATGTCAGACTTCTGCTCCAATGATCTTGAATTCTGGTCCCTCAAGGTTTGTGTTCCTTGCCCACTTTGTCGTCAGGTGACTGGATTTTGCTTGAAGAATAACAGTCATGTTGTACGCCATCATTTCTTCCAGCATGGGTGACTAGGAATTCCTCTTTGCACTATCTGCAGAATGCTTTTACATCATTGCACTTCTGGATCCAACTGAATTCCATTTTCCAAACACCCTGCCACTTACACATTCTCATGTTGCAGGTAGACTGATGAAGCTGTTGCTCTCTTCATTCTTGGATCTGTACCTGCCTGATGTACAGCGTATTTAACACATCTGTTAGTAGGCTGCAGCAATATAATGGCACACAAATGAACTGACTAGAAACACTTAACTTTGAATGAACTGATTGGAAATACTGGCATTTGAAAGAACTGGTTTGAAACATGAAGCAGTTTGTAAAGTAGTCCTTTGACATACTTTCACTGAAGACCTGAGGAATGCGGCAGAAGGGAACATTACAAACCACTTCAAAAGGTAGAATAGTAAATTACATAATGGGAGGCATTCTGGCCATGGAAAACATGAATTAATATAGCTTGTATAACAACAAATATATTATCTTTAACACTGAACATAACCACACCCCTCCAAAAAAAAAAAAAAAAAAAAAAACAGGTACACATTTTCACTTTACATTCTTCTTCTTCTTCTTTCGGCTTTTCCCGGTTAGGGGTCGCCACAGCGGATCACCTTGTCCGCACATTGAATGGCAGTGGAGTTTTACAGTGTCGAGTTGCCAGCCCGGCGCCCAACCTTCCACAGAAGGCACACTCACATGCACACCTAGGGCCAATTTAGAGTGTCCAATCCACCTGCAGCATGTCTTTGGGATGTGGGAGGAAACCGGAGCACCCGGAGGAAACCCACGACCACAGGAGGACATGCAGACTCCGCACAGAAGGCACCCCAGCCGAGGATCGAACCGGAGAACCTCTTGCTGTGAGGCAGCAATGCTAACCACTGTACCACTGTGGCCGCCCTACACATTTTCACTTTACATTACTTCTTGCAAATCAGTAAAAACCACTCAAGGGTGAATTAGAATGCACAGCAGACCCCATAGACTCCATTTACCTCTGAGTACAACTATTAAGCAGAATAGGTTGGATGGTGCAGTGGTAGCATTATCACCTCATAACAATAGAATCTTTGGTTTGATTCTTAACTGGGGTTTCTTCTGTGTGAAGTCTGCTTGTCCTTCCTCCCACATGACCAAGACATGCATCTAGAGTGTTTCTCCCCAGGTATCTGCTGAAAATTGGCTTTGTTCCAAGTCAGACTTTCGTGGTTAATAAATGTTAAATAAATAACCCTGTAGCATTACTTTAACCAACAGAATGATGCAGTAAACCAGGCCAAACAGCAACACCAGCATTACCCATAATCAAAGCAGTACATTTTAAACTTATTGAAGATTGCATTAAAAATACACATATCTCCACATCTGAACATGCCCCCGAAAAATAAAGTTAAGCAAACATTTTCCCTTTTGAAAGTGCAATTAGAATGCACAGCAGACCCCATAGACCCTCATTTACTTCTGAGCACAGCAATTAACAAGTAAACCTGTAGCATTAGTTTACCCAACAGAATGATGCCATAACAAACATGTCCAACAGAAGCACTGTCCATAATCACATTCTAAATCAAAGCAGTACATTTTAAATGTATCGAAGACAGCATTACAAAAACAAAACAAACAAAAAAACAAATTATACCATGACCCCCTATTAATATTCCAAAACGTGCACGCTGATTGGCCAGCGTGCATGTTGTAAATCGACTTATACTAATGGAAAAAGGTCCGGTCGCCCGGACTTTTTCCATTAGTATAAGTCTCTTTTAAAACACTGTCTCACTATGTTAAAAGAGTTTAACATAGCGACACAGCTTTAAAAAAAGCAACAGAGATCTGCGTTGCTTTTTTTAAAACTATCTCGCTATGTTAAACTCCTTTAACATAGCGACACAGTGTGTAAAAAGCAACGGAGATCTTGCTTTCTCCATTGCTTTTTTTTTAAACCTGTCTCGCTGTGTTAAATGGGTTTAACATAGCGAGACAGCTTTAAAATAAGCAACGGAGATCTCCGTTGCTTACTTTAAAGCTGTCTCGCTATGTTAAACCCATTTAACATAGCGAGACAGGTTTAAAAAAAAAAAAGCAATGGAGAAAGCAAGATCTCCATTGCTTTTTACTGTTTCGCTATGTTAAATGGGTTTAACATAGCGAGGCAGCTTTAAAATAAGCAACGTACATCTCCGTTATACCGTTAAACTCACGCTGTTGAGTGATCAAAAAAGTTTATTCCACAATGAATAAAATCCACAAAGCACAAAGCACTTTATGGTGAAAGGCATTCATATTAATGAATTAAACACATGGATTGGAGTGTTTGAATGAATAGGATAAGCTCTATGACCAATGGAATGGATTTTAATTAAATTGTTTAGTATTTAAAGGTGTGTCAAAGGTAACTAGATTGTCTGATGAAGTCTTAGTGACGAAAACGCATTTATTAGTGTGGATGTAAGAGCGTTTATTACATTTTGCTGATTCTACTGTTTCCAGAGTGAAGCAAGTAGCGTGGATTTTATTCATTGTGGAATAAACTTTTTTGATCACTCAACAGCGTGCCCTGGCACTTTTTATCGG